>NC_056728.1:1379577305-1379709805 GCF_019279795.1 Protopterus annectens | reverse complement strand
ATATAGTTAGTGTTGGTCTCCTGTTTTTTTTCGATATTTTGAGTTTCACTATTTTGTGTTTTCAGTATTTTGAATTTAGAGATTTTAAGATTCGAGATTTAGCAGTGGACCCATATATGTATATATAAATATATTTATACATACATACACACTCATACATACACATATTCAGTATATATATATATATATATATATATATATATATATACATATACACAAAGATATACACACACACACATATATATATATATATATATATACATACATACACAAAGATATACACATATATATATATATATATATATATATATATATATATATATATATATGTGTGTGTGTGTATCAACCAAAAGCAGGTACGATCCACAAAATAAAACAGGAAATGTAAATTTAACTCTTTCGTTCCTTTTATTTTAGTGGAACGTCTTCAGAAATGTAAAAAAAATCATTAGTTTCACACCATTTATATGTTAAAAGTAAACTGCCAAAAAATGAACATCCACTCACCTTCAACCTAATAAAAACACCCTGTTTCAATGTCACTTCCTAATCAGTTACACCCATTTAAACAAATAATCTTACCAAAACACCATTAAACAAAACTTATTACCAATACCAAATTAAGTTAAACCACTTTTTGTATGAAACTTTTGATTAGTACATTGATGGACATAGTCCTAAAAAATAATTTCTATTTGGGAAGGATGTTTACCATCAGAAAAGAGGAGTAGCTGTGAGGGCTAAGGTAGCCCCCATCTTCATTAACCTGGGTATGTGCTGTGCTTCATTGAAGGTTGGACGTCGAGCTGGCACCTCGGCATTTGTGAAAATCTACTGCCAATCATTAGAAGACCGAATTTCTGCTGTGGCGACCCCTAACCGGGAAAAAGCCGAAAGACAAACGACATGTGCTGATGGTAGTTGTTCTTTGCTAACAGATTTACCATTGTTTAAGCATGTTCTCCCTAGGCATCTGTATTGCACTCTGGTAAGCATGTGTAATGGTATTGGATTCATAACTCTTAGCCAAAAACCTGTCTCATTTTTTTGGCTTCTTCAGCAAATATCTCAGTAGAACTACAAATCCGTCTAAGCCACAGGAACTGTCCCTTAGGTATGTTAGTGATAACATGCTTAGGGTAACAACTATCAGATCTCAACAAAGAATTTTTGGTAAAAGGTTTTCTATACAATATTGTTACAATACTACCATCCAAAATCTATGGTAAATAAATCTACTTTAGCAATAAATTTAATACCAGAAGAATTCAGATTCAAATAGCTCATAAAATCATTCCACATATCTTTAGGGCCATCTCAGTTCAGCAATCATCTAAAAAAAGTCTCCAAATAATTAAATAGTCCTTAAAAGGGTTATTTTCATGGTAAATCAACTCCAACTTAACATATCGCATAAATAATTCACCATATAAGGGGGCAAACATTGCCCCCATTGTTGTCCCCTTGATTTGTAAATACTAATTATCTTGATAACAAAAGGCATTATGTGCCAGTACTAGCCCAAAAATTTAAGTAAAAAAAAGAATATATATATATATATATATATATATATATATATATATATATATATATATGTAGCATCTCTTAATCTAGCCCTAACCAGGTGTAGCAAAGGTTTAAACTGGCTCTTAAGACAATAAGACAGGGGCTCTGTCAAAAATCCAATACCAGATACTATCAGTCTTCCTGGGGGTGTCAAGATGGATTGATGTATCTTAGGTAAAATGTAAAACTACTGGGGTATCGGATCATCCACTATAAGCTGGTTAAAAAGGTGGTCTGAAATAATACCCTGATCCTTGCTGTCACCCAAAAAAGCTATCAATAAAACTTGTAAACTGATTGATGGGGTTTACAGGTAATTTACAATAAGAAACTTGATCATTAAGCTAATGATTTCCATATCATAGTCCTCAGACCCCCATATAACTATGGATCCACCTTTGTCAGCTTGAACAGCAACCATTTTGTCATTTTCTTTTAACCATCACTACACCTCCCTATGAATCTTACTACAATTATTACCGAAATTCTTAAAAATACCATCTCTTTTACTATGTAAATTATATAACACCCATTGCTCAACAGGTTCCTATTACGTAAAAAAAAAAAAAAAAAAAAAAAAGAAAACAAGAAAAAACTTACCTGATTGTTTTAAGTAGGGGGCCAAGCCCCCCTGCACTCCCCATGTGGGGGGCTGCTCCCCGCACACACCCTGCTCTTTAAATATACCACCTCAAAGATCAAAACAGTCGGGTAAGTTTTTTATTTTTTTTTTAACGTTTTCGAAGTTTCACAATTTAGTGTTCGAAGTTGTAAAATTTCAATTACGTAATAGGAACCCTTGCTCAACATATTCTAGGCCTGTGCACCTGTGTTTTCTTGGAGATATATGTACACATGTTTATGTACCTATGTATGTATGTATGTATATATATGGGTAGCAGACTGTTTGTATAAACTTGGTTTGCACTACTGCTTTCTGCTTTTTTACATGTGCTGGAGCATTTTGAGGAGTGGTTGTTTTTCCCCTGAGCACATCATCATCGGGCACCATTGTTTTTGCTTTGATTTCTTTATAGATATATATATATTATAGAGAGAAAGAGATAGATGGCTATTATATAGATATGGATATACATACACACTTCTGTGTGCAGTTATCCCTGTTTGTCGGTCTATGTATCACTGGGAAATGACAGACCTTTCAAGGGTATAGAAAAGCACAACCTACAACATGGGCCTTACAACAAGTATGGCCAGTTTTATCGTTTGCAGTGATGCCCATATGGTTGATTATTATTGTTCTCATGCTGTTTTATATTCTAAAACAAAACACTGTAAAACATTTGGCACTGGTTAGAGCTAGGCTTAAAGATTCTGGTTTATTTCTATGTCTCATGAACGATTTGCAAGTTGAACCAGATTCTTTTCTTTGCACTTTAGATGTGCAATCATTATATACAAATATTCCGCACCATGGTGGTATATTAGCCCTCAGACATTGGCTTACTCTATATAGTAAATATAGCCATGCCCACTTCGAATTCGTGATAGCTTTGGTCAAGATAGTATTAGAATACAATATTTTTTACTTTCACAGTGATTGTTACTTACAAATGAGAGGTACTGCCATGGGTACTACATTCACACTCATTTATGCGGATCTCTATATGGGATATTTTGAATGGCAACTTATTTATTCAGATGAAAACATCTTTAAGAAAAACTTGGTAATGTGGCGTCACTATTTGGACGATTGTTGGGGTGTTTGGTCTGGGAATTTAGTAGATTGGAAGGAATTTGTAAGTTATCTCAATTCCAATAATCTTGGTTTAAAGTTTACTGATAGAATAGAAATGAACAACATTGATTTCTTGGATGTACAGGTGACCAAAACAACTGATGGTACTATTAATGCTGGTCTTTTTCATAAAATGTTTACTAAGAATGCTATATTAGAGGCCAATAGTTGCCATCCAAAACATATCACTCAGAATATACCTAAGTCACAGTTTTATAGACTTAGACGTATATGTAATGAACAAAAAGATTATGAAAAGGAATTGAACAGCATGAGTGGCAGATTTATTAAAAGGGGTTATGATAAATGTAACATCCATACATTGAAATCAATGGCTTTGACTTATTCCAGACATGAATTCTTGAAACCAACAAATTCTAGCACGGATACAGATGTCCCTATACATCGAGATGCAGATCTAACCAGAATGTTAGATTTGTGGTCAATTATGGTACTAATTTTTTTAGGATTAGGAATGTTATAGATAATCATTGGGAAGTACTTAAGTCAGATCCTTTTTTTGATCAACTTTTGGAATCTAAATGTTTATATAGTTATAGACGGGATAAGAATTTAGGGGAACATCGGTCTTGGTTCAGCTGTTGTTTTACCAACTGGGTCATATGCCTGTGGTAATTGTGTATATTGTAAGGTGATGTCACGTACCAAGTCTTTTACTTCTGTCAATACATCTAAAGTTTTTGATATTAAACATCTTATCACTTGCCACACAGAATGGGTGATATACATGGCAGTATGTCAATGTGGGTCCCTTTATATTGGACAAATTTCTAGAAGCTTGACGAGCAGAATTGCTTTGCATTTGAGTGATATCAATTGCAAACGTGTAAGAAGTGCTCTTTATAAACATTCATGTGATCATAATACTGCTTCTTTTCTCTTTGTTGGTATTAATACTATTAAAGGTAGTAGGCTATCTGACTTGACCAAGCATCAGATTTTGGATAAAAAGGAAAGAATGTGGATGATTAAACTAGGGGCCAGATATAAACCTGGTCTTAATGACCATTGGTGATTCTATTTCTCTTCTTTTCTTCTTTTTTCTATTTTTTATGTTTACATAATTCATTCTCTATATTCATTGTCATTTTTCTCAAACATTTTTTAATTTTTATGTGTCATACTCACATTTGGGTATGTGCTCTTTATTATATGCATATATACATATTTGTGGTATATAACAAATTATAATAATTTATATAAATCGATTTTGTTTTTGGATGTGTTTTGCTTTACGTAATAAAAGGATTCATTACACCCTGGAGTGACTTGCCTGTATCTCTGGAATTCAGGATAACCTCTACAGTGTCGGAAACTTTTGTGTTTATTGAGTTACTGTTCTTCCTTTGGTTACCAGTTGTCTAAATTAGATACCTGCTCAATCTCTTTGCCATAGTCTTGGTGCCGGACTCAACTAATATAAGAAACCAACTGTTCTACACAATTTGGAAAAAAAAATAAATGAAAGCTTAATAATCCAGTGCAGTTAACTTTGCTTCAGATTCATTGCTTTTCTTGCTGTACTATCACCTAGATGTGTTTTTGTGTTCAAAAACTCTTCAGTAACTTTCAGTTTCTTTATTTTCACTTGTTTATGTCTCACAGACCACACACTTCCCCCCATTATCCCCTCAAATTGCACATTGTTTCAGAATGGAACTTATGTCAGGCTGCATACTGCAGGATAGACAACACATTTTTTATAGTGTTCTCTCTTAGATATTGTCCAAAATTTTATATCATGAAATGGTATCATTGTGAGGTCACTACTATGTGGCACATAGTAAGAGCTAAACTGAACAAATTTTAAGTCTCAAATAATAAACAAAGTTGTTAGACTAGGCTGGCAACTTTTACATCTAACAAAAGTATTGGGAAGGTCTGAGAATTTTAAAGAACTTCAGCTCTGAACACTTAAAAAAAGTACTTGTCACTTTGGGCAGCATTCAGAAAGCTAAGCCTATCTTCAAGAAAAATGCTGCAAAAAGTAGTCGTTTCCACATTCGTGGGAAAGGCATTTCAGAGCTACATTAGTCACAATGAGAAAAGACCTCATTGCTGGCTAATTTGTATGTCAGTAAGCACAGCTGGCAACCCATGCATAATTTTGGAACAGGTACCCCCCCCCCCCCCCATGCATTCTTATACAAACTCACACACACAAGGACACACGGCCATATATCTTACCTGTCCATGAGTCTGCGGTCTTTAATTTTTTCCTTGTAAATCAAAGTTGATTGCAGTCAGTCAATAATGCCAACATTAGAGTGGCATTCTTGTTCAGAAACTGCATCATGATGCTATACCTGCTGCTTTATTACCTTTTTATGTGAATCCTTGTATTTAAAAAAATCTCCATGGTGTCATCTAGTGTTCTTCCTAGCTTTGTCTGGACGTCTTGAGCACAGCAGTTTAGTGGTTTGGTGGCCCCCACATGGACACTCCCCACCCCTCAACTGTCCCTGATTTTATATAAAGTGCCTGCTTGCCTTGTCCCTTGTAACTCACAGACCATTGCTGTCAGTCAGTAATACCAGACATTAGAGTTTCATACTTCCTGTTGTTCAGAAAATGTATCCTGACGGACAGTAAGACCTGCTACTTTATGAAGTCATCAGTGCAGACGATCAAACCTCTGCCTTGTTAATGAGTTTCTTTCTGTGCCAAGGGTACATGGTTTGAAGCTTTTTCTGTTTTATTAACTTTTTAATAACTTAGGGTAAGTAAGTGACTTTGGGTAATATTTAGTGAATGCCCTTGATGTCTAGTGTATCCCCCACCCATATGCCTTTTCAGCTGCAAAACTTCCTCTTGTTTTATTCATTTTTTAAGTGATCTCAGGTAACATTTACAATTTCTTGGTGTATAGTGCTCCCTCACCAGTATTTCAGAATTTGCTCATTCCATCTAGGGGAGTTTAGAGGCACACCATGACCAATGCATGGTTGGCGATCCTGCAACATGCACAGAAAGGCCAGCAACAAACCCGTAGTAAATCCATACAACAGCCCTGCACTACTGCATTCAAAAGCTCAACAGCCAAGTAAGATGCAGCACAAACTTTACTTAAGCCTGCTGACGCGGAAAAAAGGCTACAGATTAAAATGGTATCCTGCTTTCAAAGCACAAAGCTTCTTCCTCATTACCAAACTGAATAGCGAAAAACAATGACCTAGCGTTATAGAATATGAAATCACTAAATAATTAAATAAGTAAGAAAATAGGCATTCATACTAATGAAGATTCTTAGAGCCTGCATGAGGTTAGAAACTATATTAATTAAAAATAGAAGCCAGATTTAGAAAAAGGGATACATCTTCCGAAATGTAAGCATTCAAAATACTTGTAAAAATATAAATTCATTTTTATAAGTAAGGTTTTATTATGGTCAAAATATAAGCAAAATGAGAGGACTGCAACAGTGCTAGGTTGCTCTGAGTTTAGAGGTATGGCATCACCCCCCCCCCCCAACCCCCACATACACACAGACACACACGTGTACACATTCCTACACACAGAGGCATTTGCAGACAATCCCATCCACACATACACACCACAGAAGTCACACTCACAGACACCCATTCACAAACAAACACACACACACACACACACACTCTCCACAGACTGACTCCCCTATCCAGTCACACTCACAATCAGACATTCACAAACACACACTCACACACACACTTACTACAAATTAGCTCCCCTATCTAGTCACACTCTCCAACGTACATTCACACACATATACACACACACACTACAGATTAGTCATTCTTGAACACGCATTCACAAGGACACACACACACACACACACACACACACACACTACAGATTAGTCATTCTTGAACACATTCACAAGGACACACACTACAGATTAGTCATTCTTGAACACACATTCACAAGGACAGACACAGACACACACACACACACACACACACGCACACACACACATTCCACAGGTTGGCTCCCCTACTCAGTCACACTCACAAATACACATTCACAAACATACACACACGTGTGCACATCTCCTCTATCACCTAACCAGCTCACTTGCAGCAATCAACCAGGCAGACACACACACTTAAAACCACTCATCCATCTGCAGCCACTCATATATGCAGCCATAAACCATCGCAAACACACACACTTCTCACGAGTAAATGTCTGCTAAACTCCCTGGCACTTATCTCTAACTTGATATCACCTTGAATGTAAACTTTTGGCTGAGTTAAATAACTCAGCCTTCTGTGCTAACACACACATCCAAGCATTTTCTTTTTTTTTTTCAGTAATTTTTATTTTTACATTAATAAATGTCACAAATAAAAACTATCTCACAACATGACCGTATATATATATATATATATATATATATATATATATATATATATGTTATATATTGATGTCAAATATCACAGGATAAAGGTCGTACAACATATCTATTTACACTATGTACATAGATGCTTTCACTGTTAGTTCCACAGTTATATAGACAGTATATACATTCGTAATATCCAAGTTACTATTTAATATCTGAACTTGTATGCGTTTTTTGGTTCCATTATAGTGTATTTCTAAGTTGCTGTATGATGAATTATGCTAATATGATATTAAAGGTTTGTTCCCAAATTTCTCTGGATTTCATGTTTTTGTTTCTTTTATCTATTACTATTTTATGAGCTAAAAGGTGTTGTATAGCTACTTGTTTAAAACCTTCCCAAGAGATATTTATCATATCTAGCCATTTAAAAGCTATATACAGTTTCATTAGTAGGAAAATTGTTAAAAGTGTATTTGCTTGTTTTGAATTGGTTGACTGTAAATGGTTTACCACAGGTATTTCTGAGGAGACCATATGGTTAATTAGAATAGGTCATTCCTCCAAAATGTCTCATTAGTATATACTCAACTGAAGAAATGGCCCACCATGATGATTCTACAGACCATGTAAAATCAGTGCAGTGGGCCTTTTTCTGAATTGGAAAGGGCTACCTGCCATCAGAAAGAAAATGGACATGTTAAGGCTTACCACATCCTTTTCTGAATCAGAGAGTTTATAATGAAGAAAATTTTAGCAGACTACAAGTTGAAGTTAGTAAAGTTCACAGGATTTCAGTTCAAAATGGACTCTGATGTTTTAGAAATCACCTAAGGACCTTGTGACTCACAACACTATTATGTTATCTGAATGAAGAAAAACTACTTCGAGCATTGTGTCTAGGATGTGTCATATCATAGAGCCACAAACTGCACTGTGGGAAGATGGTAAAAACACTAAAACACAAAATCACAGCAGTGTGGCAGGCCTTATGATGGACAGTTTCAGTTATATGAAATTAAAATATAATGAGAAACAGTGTGACACTGAATAGAATAACACAATATGATGAAAAATATGTATGCACACACACATACATATATATATATATATATATATATATATATATATATATATATATATATATATATGGCTCTACTTCACTTGACCTAAAACTCATTTGACTGACACCCAATTGACCTAAATTTCATTTGACTGACAACTCATTTGACTGACTCCCATTTCACTGACAGTTTACAATGCTGAATTTCAACATTCTAAATCTTAAACCATAGACAAGCACACTTAGAACACCAATAACTAACCCTTTCCAGAACTTAAAAACTACTTACTTACCCTCTTAACAGAAACGGAACAATGTACAATCAAACTAGGTGGGGGGGCTGTGCCCCCCACCCCTAATTATATATACTAACTCCAGGATCGCACTACAGTGGGGGAAGGGCATATACCTTTAACTTGCCTTACAGTACTCTACACGCTGCCACTACTGCTGGGAATACACAAAACATTCGCCAAATTATTTTAGATACTTCCCATAAAAATGTAGAGACAAACCCACATTTAGAAACACTACTTTCTCCATGTCTATCGGAATTGTAACAGTCAGCACTGTAACTTATAGTAATTCTTTTTATCACAAGCAAGTCACAGGTGAAGGAAAACCTACAAGTACATGTCAACTGTCGGTGAAATGAGAGTCAGTCAAATGAGTTGTCATTCAAATGAAATTTAGTTCAACTGGATGTTGGTCAAATGGGTGTAGCTCAGATGAGTTTTAGGTCAAGTGAAGTAGACCCATATATATATACACACATATATATATATATATATATATATATATTTTTTTTTTTTTTCAAGTTCAGAGTTTTCATTTAAAGTTCTTTTAAATGATACAAGCACAGTTGTTTATTATCTAGCTTAAAGTAACAACGTAGGAATGCTTTAGATGAAGTTGGGGACTAAGATATCAACTTGCTTGCAAATAAATTACTGTAAAATATTTTCTGAATCTGTTCAGTTCAGTTTTAATTGGTAATTATGTCAGAGGGCTGGTCTAACAGTAGCTTGTACTCAACCATGACATTATTGAAACGGAAAGCTCCTACTGTATGTTAGTTAGTTAGTTAGTTAGTGGCTGGTCTATATGTGAGAGCCCACAGATCTTAAGGTGATGGGATGATGCCATCAGTATAGGTTATAACGTGTCCAAACATTACTAAACTTCCGCCGTTAACTTCTCTTTGGCTAGATTCTATAAGGCTTTTCTTTAATAATGGTTGTAAAGATAGGGGGACTGGATAACATAAAACCACAATATTAATTTTTTGTGACTTCTGTTAATATAGGAGCAAATGAACCAAGTAGGGTCAAATTTGGTAGCACTGATGGAGTGATAAATGAGCTTGGTACCAATATGCATATGTATTATCAAAAGCATGTTACCACCTAGTTTATCTCCTGGTGGGAAGCTGTGTAAGGGTTGGAAAAATAAGATTCTGATATTCGCGAGTAGGTTTTGTTTTGTAAGCCATGACACTAAGATAGCTGGGATACTGGGGTAGTGCTGTTATACCTATCACTCAAGCTGGCAATGCTATTTCAAAACCTCGATCCATGGACTGAAGCCCACTCCATTAAACGCTGTAGCACAGTGACTTAGGCAGCAAGCAATGAATAACCAGTGACTTAGGCAGCAAGCAATGAATAAGCCAGTGACTAAGAAAGCAAGCAATGAATAAGCCAGTGACTTGGGTAGTAAGCAATGAATACGCCAGTGACTTAGGTAGCAAGCAATGAATAAGCCATGCCCCTTGAGCAAGGGAGTGATTTCCATAGCTTCCCAGTGCATTCAATCTGATGCTGAGCAACTTAGGCAGGAAACGCTGCCAAATCAAGTCTGAAAACAGTTGGTAGTTCCACACCTTGTTCACTGAATAGTTATTACCGAATATTTAGGAATGCCTGTGGTTGTTCAGTGTAAAGTTGTACTTGTTACTGTTAATGCTTTGAAGTTCCATGGTGCATGGTTTGAGTCTAAGTTCCAGTCACTATCTGTGTGGATTTTGTATGTTCTCCCCAGTTTGGTGGGTTTTATCCATATAATCTGTATTCCTCACACTTCTAAAAGAATTGCTGGTTACTTTCCTTAGTCTAAAAACATTGCCTATGCTTGCTACATTTGTCTCTGATTGGGGTCATGGCTAAAAAATAAATAAGAATCAGTTAACAAATCAATAAACAATAAATCTACATTAATGAACAAAAATGTTTTTAAAAAGTGCAATGAGGTACTGCAGTCTGAACAATTATTTTACTAAAATGTTTAAGTAACATTTTCATTTAAATTTTCATCTGATTATGAGTCAAAGGGGAAGAAAATGACATGGAAACAATCTAAGGCCCAAACTGTTTCATAGCTAAGGAGTGTAAGCAAAGTGAAGCGAACGGGACATGATCTGCCCGTTGTGAAATAATAAGGAAATGTTTCCTAAAAAGGCACTGGCAGCAAACATATCACTCACCCTAATCATTCCTTTTCTCTTGTACCTCCATTTATACATACACACTGCATTCTCCTCATAATTTGCAGAGGTTTATTATAAGGCTGGTATTAAAGTGCTGTACTAAAACATCCCTAGTGTGGCCTCCCAGTGACTCCACAGAAAGTAAAGTTTTTGCCTGCCATCTAAGAGCTGGCAAAAAATACATTTTCACAGACACCACAAACCATAGGAAGCTTTATAGTGTTTCTTGGTATGCAGGGAGCCCCATGAAACTCAGCGCAACATGAGAGTGCCTAGTTAACTGTAACAAACAAAAACAAACTGTTCAGCAATGTAGTACTATCACAAAGTAATGAAACCACCGTTTGTTCTTATGGTTTTCAGTGCGTGACTTCATGCTTTCTTTCACAAGAAAACCCATTTGAGATAAATGTCTAAGACACATCTGAAAAAAACAAGTACTTGGGCAATATTTATTTATTTATTTATTTATTTATTTATTTGCAGTTGGTCCTAGGAAAGTTACTTTTATCTGACAGTCCTTAATTTGTGTTATTCTGGAATAAGAGCTTAAAATATGTAGCAGCTAAGCATGACATTTCAGCAGAATCCTTTTTTATTTCAGCTTCTATGCTTTGGTTCTGTATCTATGCTGCTGCAGCCCAGGACTCATCATACATCTCAACTTTCCAGATTTTCACAGAATCTCCATATTTTTGCCTCATATTTCTGTGCTGTTCCTCATAAAGCTTGTGGTTTTCTGTCAAATTATTGAGGACGGAAATCACTAAATAGTGAAATACACTGAAGTTTCAGAGTTTATATCTTTCTAAAAATGTATGCCAACACAAATTATGTTATTCAAGCAACTTTCTAAGAGCAATAATTAAAATCTGTGCCTATTCTGGGGCCTTTGTCCCACTATTATTTTAGGCTTTGTCGAGATTCCTAGTACTAAGAGGTTCTTGGGTGATTTTGTAATGCATTTCTTCATTTGGATTAGTTTATAAATTGGAGCCTGGTAGCCATTAATGCACTTTATAAACATCCGTCAGCTCTTCATTCACACTGAGCTGCAGGTAATTTTCAGTTTCACAATACAAGTTTTGATTTACTTAGTTGGAGGTCAGCTGTGTCTCACAGCTGAATGCTCATCTATGTATTTAAGTGCAAGATACTCAAATACATTGACCGTATATGTATATATATATATATATATATATATATATATACACACACATATTGTCCCCAACAATATATTAATAGTGTGATGGCACGGGATACAAAGGGGACTTGTCCCCAGACAAAAACACTTTTTATTACAATTTGCAGTAGCTGTAGATTTACTTGCGCAAGCAGCAGCAGGTAGATGAGACTGACGCAGCTGGCGTTTGAATTCACAGACGAGATCTTACAAAGCTGCACACGACCCATATTGGTGAACAAGAAAAGCAAGACAATATTTCAACACAGTCAACATTAGGGAAAACAGCACCATCTCTAAATACAGTCAGTAAATCTACAAACTCTGCATGGTATGAAGTGTCACCTCCTTTTCTCGTATTTTGACATGTCCTACTAAATTCACCACTTAAATTACATCAGTGCCTCTGCTCAGTGTGTTAGTGGTTTCCCTCAAGGTTTCCTTCCACTCACTCATTTCAATCATCCTTTAAATAATTAGGGAATCTGTCACCTTCAGTGGTCACTGCTGCAGCTGTCAAGTTTAGGGTTTGAAGGGAACTGCCAGAAACTAAGATATACTCAGAATTTACTGGCTTCAAGGGTAAATTAGCAAACATGGATGTAGATTGGTTAACAAGTAAGAGGTAAGGCATGGTCTTCCTACATCCACGTATATGCCAAGACATGAGCAGCAGACAATTCCTGAGTGGTACACAGCATTTGTCTGTAGAGATTTCATTTGTAGGTGCACTGCATTAATGGTCATATCACTGGTGGGGGAGCTGCACACCTATACAGGAGGGGAGCAGAGCAGACTAACAAAGAATGAAGAAAAATATCCCGCATATTCATTCCCTGCTGTTTCCACTGATCATGTGACCATGGGAAGGAGGGCAGCACTGCACTGTACTTTATAGCCATTGTTATCTGTATAAATTATTCAGCAGAAAGTATTTTTATAGTGATAATATTCTTTAGGTTCTGGATCTTTCACTGGATTTTATACTCATAGTAAACATTTGTAACATTTTATAAACAAATTACAATATCTCAGCCACCACTCAAGTTACTCACACACACACACACACACACACACACACACACACACACACACACACACACACACACACACTCACACATGGTTTATCCAACTGAAAACTTTCATTTGAGGCTAAGCAGTTTTATCTGTGCTACTTGGTTGTAGAGATATTTAGAAAAACATGAAATGTACAACAATATAAATTATTATATGAACAAGTAATAACTCTTTAACTGCACTAGACAGAGGTCAGCCACTAATACAGTTGTGTTTGCCACTGTGTACGCTTTAAGATGAATTTTTTTAATACTTTGTATGAAACTTGGTTTTGGAATTATTGATGCAAATATGAACAAGCAATATTTGATGCCTAGAGGTATGAGTAGGATACAACTACAAAGGTACCCAGAGATATCAGTCAGCTGTAATGAGTTAAGAGCATACCAGGGGCTTGGCCATCTTTGTTTCTGTCAGTTTTTTTTTTTTTTTGTCATATGTCCTACCCACTTCCATTTCCCAACCCCCCCCCCCCCTTTGCTCGTTGACCATGTCCAGGAGCAATTCCTCTCTATGGACCACCTACCATCTTAAGGAACATCACTGATGAGCACCCTACCACCTATGATGGGCACACCCATCCCTTCCTGTAGCTCTGTCAATCCCCTGAGCTACTAATCAAACCTGGATTAGCTGCGCCATAGTCAGTGGTTTATCCCTCTATGCCATTGCAGTTGCTTTTTCAGACTCTTTTTGAACTGTGACCCAAGCCAAAAGGGCAACTGTAAATGCACTATGTTTATACAAGGTAAAATGAAAAACAAAAACCTGTAGAAAACCCATGCAAATGCATGAAGAGCATGAAGAAGTCCACCCAGTGACTGAAGGCTATGACTGAACTCTGATTCGAAATTCTCTTATCATTAAAGTAAGTCTTTGTTTTTTTTTACATTTTTACATAGTTAACACCTTTGCTTACTACTACTATACACAAAACAGCTACTGCAAGTTTTGTGTATTATGGAAATTACACAAGTTACTACTGCAGCAACATTTTCCAGTTTGGCATTTCATAATTTATTCCAAAAACTGCTCTTGGCAAGTTGCATCAGTTTGGTCTTATGAAAAAAATAGACACTTAAGAAGCAGGTGCCCTACACGACTTAATGAAGCAGGACTAAAACACATAAAACTCAGATCAACAAAAACCCTTCAAGCCTTGCAATGGATCTGGGCTGTGTTTTTTCAGCAATCATTTCAGGGCTGCACTTTAATATACTCCCAGATGCCTGGAAGCACCAAGCCATCTGATTACCATCCCACAGCTACTATGCTTAAGAGTACATTTAATCAATCCATGTGAAGTTGATTTTGTGGCACAGACTGATTACTATGAAGGATATTATCCTGTGTGATGATATGTGTGACACTGCCAGCCCAGCCACCTGGAATTTTGTACATAATTCTATGTCATTTGTGAATATTGATATGATTTATACAGAACTGTATGTTATGTACTGAGCTTCAAAAATGTAACCACAACATACCCCGCTGGAACATAGAATATCAACTTACAAAACTTCAAGAAAATAAGCTGAAATTAAGCACTTTACGATATGCTATAAAAGTTAGTTTCAATGCAGCAAGGGGACAGGATATCTAGAACTAGAAGTTTTTTTCTATTGTCTTGGAGAGAAGCAGTTACTAGGTTTAAAATGTAAAAGTCTTTTATTGCTTTATGACTTCCTAGCAGCTGTACAGTTCTGAAATATATGCATTTCTCACACAGAGATGTAAATTCTGTTAACCTTCTGTTTAGCCTGGGAACTAAAGCCAGGTGACAAAAAGTGGTGTCATCCAAGCTGACCCAGCAGTAATGTTTGATATTAATTTGGGAACACTCTCAGAGAGAGACTGTGCATTTTGCATTTTGTCTTGGACCTAGCAAGGACTTCCGCTCATCATCATCATCTGCACTTTTGCCCGTGTGTTATTCTGTAAGTAAGAGTTAGGGCATAGTATCACTCTTAGATATAGATAGGAATATAGTAAAGATTAGTTTAGATGTTTTCTGTATTTATTTGAGACTGTCCTGCAATGTTGTTTTAAAATATTTCCTGTGATTTTGAACTCTGAAGTAACTGTGTTTGTTTTCTGAGTATTGTCTTGTTTTTTTATTAGTTATTATTAAATATATTTAAACCTATCTTTGCAGCTGATATTTGTGAGACATATTTAGGCTCTTAGAGTACTTGCATATGTATCTGGTGACACCGTACAGGCCACTTCAATAGCCTTGGTTAGTCAAAACTACCATTTGGATTGATAGTAACATTACACAGTAGGATTGGACACCCTTTGTAAGACCCTTATAGTAGCTGATAAGTAGGGGTGGTTGACAGTGGAAATTACCTTATATTCTGGGAAGAAGAGGGCATAGCTAGTAAACCTGTGCCAGCCTTCCCCAGGTGTGTGTCTGTGTGTGTGTGTGTGTGTGTGTGTGTGTGTGTGTGTGTGTGTGTGTGTGTGTGTGTGTTTGTATATAAATCAAATCTCAAAGTATGTGTGTGTGTCAGCTACTTTGGCAGGGACATGAAGCACTGGTTGGACAGAGAGGGTGCTGGAGGTCTTAGTTTGGCCACTCGGCTGAGATCTTAACTCTATAGTTGTGCCAGTGGGGAGTCTTAATGGGGATCTGGAGAAAGAAGGAGAAACCAGCCCCAGACTGACTGTGATCTCAGTGTGCTCTTAAGGGAAATTGCACTTTACTGTGTGTGTACTTGTCCTACTCCCATTGTGTACATTTCCTAGCTGTTGCCAGTGGTGAGGATTGAGGCTCTTTGATTACTAGGCCTGTGCAGGTGAGTCACAATATGCATATCCTATTTGTGCAGGATGGAATTTTTATTAGGTAATTGATGAAGTAATGAAATTAACTTCTCTTGGACAAACAAACCAGTGTAGGACTGGTGAGGGCCCATTTAACTGGATACATGACAACCTACAAGGAAGAAGTTCTTAAGTCAAAATCATGGGTATTCATCCCTCTATAAAGGATAACTTCCTTTCTGGTGTACCCCTATTTGGTCCAGTCCTCGTCAATGTGTTCTTTAACAGCCTTTACAGAGATGCCATGACTATCACTTCTTTTGTTAGTTCATGTGATCTTACACTTTCCAGATCATGCTAAAACTGATTTGTGATACAACTTTAAAAAGTTCAGTGAATTACCGGAAATTAATAAAGTACAAATTACCTTTAAAAAATGCAGACTTTTTAACACTCTGGTCCATCTGTACAAAGATAATATACCTTGGATGACATTTACTTCTGGAGATGATTTGTTTAACAAACTAAACACTTACAAACACCTTGGTATACACTTTTATTCCTGTACAGCTTTCAAGTAACTGCTAATCAAATCACCAGGAAACCATCACAACAGATGCTTTAAAGTGATCTCTGTCTACAAAGTGGACTCTGTCTTACAAAACTGATTTGAATGCATTTACTGAGTATCACTAGACAGGAAGAGCAATATCTTTTCCTTGGCAAACTATAAAGACTTTTTTTATCTTACCCATAATGCATCTTACACTTTTGAGTACCACCTTCTTAAACAAGGCTTCTACTCTCCTTTACCCTAGAGCTCTGCTATAACATTTGATTTCCCTTGCTACACACAGTCTTCTCTGTTATCTATTTATTTCTCTGCTGACACACTTATTACACTAAAACTAGGAGGAATATCAATGGTAAATATTTGTCAGCCAAGCAGTACATTGAGATTTTGAAACCACCTTTCCACTACATTCTAGAATGAGACCCATCTCTACATTTAAGGAAATGAATCATAACACTTCTTATAAACTGCCAAGTAAAAGTGTTTTAAACCTCCACAATATCCTCTGGGTTATAGTTTGTAAAATCAACATCTGCTACAGTGATGTCTCAAGTCAGTAAACTACCTTACTTAATATAACCTACTTTGAAATTGTACAACCTTGAGGTAGGCTGTGTGTCCTTGAAAAACAGGACCCTGTTGCAGTTACCCATCCTGCACCCTTTGTGTTTGCTACAGTTGCAATGTCTTTATATATTTTTAATTACTAATAATATGCCTTATGATGTTTTAGTCTAGCTTTCAAACATTTTATGAAATGATTACTGCACAGTCTTGTCTAGTGTAACTTGTAGTCATAACATCCAACCCTTTTTGCAGAAATGAATAAGTTTTCTTGCTCACTATAGTGCATTACGCAAGCAGTAATGTTTCACAAGGTGGGTATTACAGGGAAATAACTGACCAGCCAGAGGACATTGTAAGACCTGACACAACAGGCACAGGTGTTTCTGTTGCTGATGTAAGTATGTCTGTCCATCTGTCTGTGCATGCATGTCTGCATGCTCACGCACGCATATATGTGTGTGTGTGTGTGTGTGTGTGTGTGTGTGTGTGTGTGTGTGTGTGTGTGTGTGTGTGTGTGTGTGTGTGTGTGTGTGTGTCTGCAGGAACCTGTATTTATATGGCACTTGTGCATCATGCTAGAGCCTGGTTCTGAAATGTATACAGAAAACTACTACTTCTGTGGACATGTCATAAAAAATTTAACATGAATTTGCTATAATTTCATGTTTTTTATTTATTTTTTATTTATTACAGTTTTTTGATAACTTAACCTGAGTGGGCATAGCCTTTTTACATCAGAGACTCAGACAGCCTGATATAGGCCTACTGTTGTACAGACTTAGAAAAGCTCAAATTATAAGGAATAATTTTATTTCTGTCCAAGCTGTAGCAGAAGCTTTGTTTAATGCAATTAGTTTATATATATATATATATATATATATATATATATATATATATATATATCACATATATTAATAAATCAATAAATATATAATTGAAACAATAGAAAGGTGGACAGGAGTCTTAAAACATGATCTGCAGTGTAGTCTTGGCATTTTTCTAATGCAACATATCAACCCATACATTCATAGGTTCATAGGTTCATACTAGGCTATCTGCCCAAGGGCATTTATAAGCCTAGCCCATAGTTATGTGGCTTTCGCCACCCCTTTAGTTTGAATAAAAACTATGCCTATCATTTTGCTGTGCCTCTGTCAAGCAGTGACGCTGAAGTAATCCCTGGGGTATATCTGCAATCTCCCATCCATTGGTCAAGATTCCTCTTGAACAAGACCAGAGAGGTGCTCTGCCTCACATGTACCGGGATTTTGTTCCACAGCATAGGGAGTCTCTGGGTGATGAATCTGTCCCTCCAGCACGTTCTATTTATAACCGTGTCAAGGTTTAAGTCTCCGCCCTTGTGGTTCTGAGGGATCTAGATTTTTGAGGTGAAGCATATTCATCAAATCTGGGTTTGACATGGCCTTATATGTCAGGCACAGGTCACCTCTGAGCAAGCGGTATGAGACTGAATAGAGCTGGAGTTCTTTCAGTCGGGCAGCATAAGACATATTTTTGAGACCCTTTATCCTTTTGGTGAGGAACTTTTGGGGCCTTTCAAGCTGCAGCAGGTGTCTGGTCAGATACATTCGAACGGGGCATTGTACTCAATCATAGGTCTAATAAGTGATGAGTACAGGGGACGATGACCTCCCTTGATCTAGATGTGAATCCCTTCATGATCAGGTGGGTGATATAGAAGGTTTTCCTAACTACTTTAGCAACATGAGTGTCAATCGAAAGGCTACTGTCAACCTGGGTCCCCAGATCTCTGATGACTTTTTCTGTGCTCAGTGGATTGCCACCTATATGGTAGCTAGGGGTAGCCTTGTTTTTCCCAAAGGGTATGACTATGCATTTCTTGGCGTTTAACTTCAGGCCATGGCTCTGGCACCAGTTATCCATTTCTGTGAGGCCCTTCTGGAGGATATCTGTGTCAGATGTGTTTTCGACTATGGCGCCCAGTTTGCAGTCATCTGCAAACTTTGTCAGCCATAACCCTCCTGTGTTTGCTTGTACTTCAGAAAAGTAGATGCCGAACAAGAGTGGACCCAGGACTGAGCCCTGTGGGACACCACTTGTGACAGGCTTTGAGTCTGACATGGCTCCAGCAACTCTGACCCTGTGGGTTCTGTCACTTAGCCAGTTTGCAACCCATCTTGTGATGTATGGGTTTACATTCAAGCTGATGAGTTTTTCGATGATACCTGAGTGGGGTATTGTGTCGAAGGCCTTTGCCAGGTCGAGGTAGGCTGTATGGACTGCCTTTCCTCATCAATGGCCTTGGTGACTGTCTCGAAAAAGTCAACCAAGTTTAAGAGGCAGGATCTGCCTTTGACAAAGCCAAACTGAGTTGGATCCAAAGTCTGCAAGTTCCCTATGTCTTTATTTATGAGTTCCATTATGATCCTCTCCATGGCTTTGCAGATAAGGCTTGTCAAGCTAATGGGGCGGTAATTTCCAGGGTCTGTGGAGGCACCGCCCTTATGAAGTGGGACCACAGTCGCCGTGCGCCACTCCTTGGGTACGTATCCTGAGGTGAGGCTAAGATTAAACAGCTGTCCTAACTGTGGGTTTAATTCCTCATTGAGTTCATGAAGCACACAGCCGGGGACACCATCCGGTCCCATGGATGCTGTGTTTTTGCCTTAGTGAGGGCAGTTCTCACCTGGGCGTTGGAGATGTTTGGGGGCTACAATCCTCTGGAATAGATATCTCTCCTTTTGGGGAGGGGAGAAGTTTGCACTGAACCTGTCAGCCAGTATGTTGGCAATGTGTGTAGGTTCAGTAATTTTCACATCATTTTGAACTAATTCTGAGCATATCTGGGAGTTTCCTCCTAGGTTTCTAACATAGCTAAAGAAGGCCTTATGATTCTCTTTAGAGTCCTTGGCGATTTTTCTCTCAAAATTTGCCTTGGATGATTTCATGAGAGCTCTTAGTTTTTACTTATAATGATCAAAGGTGTCTTACCTTTCAAGGATTTTGCTCTATCTTGTAGTAGCTTCCTCCTTTTGTTGTAGAGCTTGTTTATGGCTGGGGTCCACCAGACTGGACGCTTGCCTTTGGTACAGAGAGTCTTAGTTTTGTTTGGGATTGCCTGATCCATGCAGTCCTGTAGGTGCTGGTAGAAGGCATTTGTAAGTGATTCAGCGGTTTGAGTAATGTTTACCACTGGCTCAGGGGCCTTAAAGGAGACCACACTAGTTTTTAGAAGTGTGAAATCGGCTTTTGAGAAGTTTTTCACTGTGGTCTTTTTTGTTTCAGGTGGGGCGGGATGAGGACCTCCAGCGAGATTAGTTTATGATCTGATCTCACCAGTGAGGGTATACTTCGGTGTTGAACATTTTGATCCCATGTTCGTGATGATGAGATCAAGTATGTTTTCTCCTCTTGTGGGGATGGTGACTAGTTGTTCCATGGCATTTGAGTTTATGAACTCCAGGAATCTTTGGGTTAGAGTGTTCGGGCTTGAGTAGTGTTCCCAGTCTATATTAGGGTAGTTAAAGTCACCTAGTATGATGGTGTTTGGAGATACATTTATCCTCCAATGTTTTCAGGAAGGCCATGTGAGGTTCCTGAGTTTGAGAGGGTGGCCTGTAACATGCTACAAATTGCAGAGCAGTCTTGCCTATGGTTAATTGCACCTGGATGGTCTCCGATGCATCATGCGTTGCCACCAACCTTGAGGTGTGGGTGTCCTTTATGAATATGGACACCCCTCCTTTCTTGGTGTTGTCCGGATTTTGGGGCCGGAACGCATGATATGAGGTGAAACCTGTTAGTGCTGGGGTGCTCTCAGGAGCCTTGAACCAGGTTTCTGTCACAGCACAGACATCGATGTTCTCCATATTGAGAAGGGCCTCGAGTGCGTGCATCTTGAGATTGAGACTTCTGGCATTGAGCAGCATTACCCTTAGTTTTTTCCTTTTGGTGTTCTAGGGTGGTAGGTTTAGAATTTGAGCCTTGCCTAAAAAGGCACTATGGGGGTGGCAAGAGCCTTTGCCAATATCCGAAGCCCAGGGGTGACAGGTGCAAGCCGTCCCTTGCGAAGCAGCGTGGCTTGTCCAGCATGTCATCCCAGGCAGACAGACATTGGATCCCTTTAAATGACACCAGAATTTAAGCCAATTATTAAAGCTGATCATCTTATCACTGTATTGTGGCATCATTCTAGGTGAAGGTAGGATACTGCTCAAGGTCAGGGTCATACCTGCCTGGGCTACATAATCAGAGAGCTCCTCGATGTCCCTTTTCATGTAGTCCAAGGAGGGACGTCTCAGGTCGTTGACACCAGCGTGGACAATGACTGAGTCGTACTTGTACCTGCTGTTGAGAGACCTGAGTGCTTGCGTTATGTGGCGGATTCTGGCGCCTGACAGGCAGCTTACTGTGACCTTCTCTTTACTCAGTCTGGTGAGCGAACGTCAGTGTGTCTGACTATGGAATCACCAATGACAAGTGTGTCTGGCATTTTGTTTGGCCTTAAGGGCTGTGACTGTTTGACACTCTGACTGTGTGGTCTATGTGTTGCATGTGTTGGGTCGTGAGGTGGTAGTTGTTTGGGTGTCTGCTTTGGTGGCCTCTGCTGTTTTGGTAAATTTTGATCAGAGCCTCCGAGTATGTCTTTGTGTGAGTATGTGTATGATTTGAAGTTGTGATGGTACCATGTGTGACTGGGTATGTATTGTGTGTGGTTACCTTCTCCTCCTGTCTGGTCTTGCCAGTCCTATGTTGAGAGAGCTCAGCCTCCAGTTTGGCCGTATAGTTGCATCTCTCGCATGTATTTGTGTTTTGTGGGAGAAGGAGAGGATTGTCTGTGTACATGAGGCAGTTGTAACATTGCTTCAATATTCCCAGGTTCACCAGTTGAGCTGGAGAGGACACTAGCAACTGATCCCTCGACATACTAGAAGTAGTAGATAAAGAGACTTTCAAAGGACTCCGGGGAAGTGGGTTTTAGGCTGGTGGGGTACTATCTATAATAAGAGTGCTTTATCAAGGTGCAAGTACTGTAGGAGTAAGTGCTAGGCTTTACAGATAGAGAATAGTCTACTTGGGAATCAAGTAGAGATGAACTTTTCAGTTATAGGATATGCTGGTTAGATCAGCAGTACAGCTCGAGGAAGGTAGTTTTAAGGGAAAATTGGAAGAGTGGAATTTAGATGGCCCAAATAGTTTAACCTTGTTTAACCGCCGCTGCTCTTGTGTGCAACAGTGGTAACTCGCTTAAATCAGCTTACGCTGTTTAGCGTGTTTTATAGCAGGGGCTGAAGGGAGCTAGGAATTGGCCCAAAACGACCAATGGACTACTAGTTTCTGGCTGAAACTTCACCAAATCAGACAAAAGGCAGCTCAGTGCTTCCCACTCCCACTGGTAAGCAAAGAAACTTCCCTCCTTCCTAATAAGGCAATGGATCAGTAACAGGAACTAAAAACAAAGCCCAGGGATCAGCAACTCTGAAACTGGACTACTCTAGTTCAGTAAGGCGGGAAAACAAGAGATTTTTTTTGTTTTATTACAGAGACAAGGAAAAAAACAGACAGTAATTGCTGTAAATCGGCTAGCGCACTTTAGTGTGTAGCCTACAGAAACAATTTGCAACAATTAGTAACTTAAAGTGCAATAAACAGTGTAAAATGCAGAAATCACTTAAAGTAGCAATAAAACAGGCGAAATGCAGTTGCTAGCTTAAATAACAGTGGGAAAGCCACAAAAAAATACTTATATCTGGTAGAAAGTCACTCTTTTAGCTCTCTGCTGCTTGGATCACTCTGCAGGCCACCACGAGGATCTGTGCTGAGTTGGTACAAGCTGGAAAACGCGTGTTTAGCGTGTTTTATAGCAGGGGCTGAAAGGAGCTAGGAATTGGCCCAAAACAACCAATGGACTACTAGTTTCTGGCTGAAACTTCACCAAATCGGACAGAAAGGCTGCTCAGTGCTTCCCACTCCCACTGGTAAGCAAAGAAACTTCCCTCCTCCCTAATAAGGCAATGGATCAGTAACAGGAACTAAAAACAAAGCCCAGGGATCAGCAACTCTGAAACTGGACTACTCTAGTTCAGTAAGGCAGGAAAACAAGAGATTTTTTTTGTTTTATTACAGAGACAAGGAAAAAAACAGACAGTAAATGCTATAAATGCTGTAAATCGGCTAGCGCACTTTAGTGTGTAGCCTACAGAAACAATTTGCAACAATTAGTAACTTAAAGTGCAATAAACAGTGTAAAATGCAGAAATCACTTAAAGTAGCAGTAAAACAGGCGAAATGCAGTCGCTAGCTTAATAACAGTGGGAAAGCCACAAAAATACTTATATCTGGTAGAAAGTCACTCTTTTAGCTCTCTGCTGCTTGGATCACTCTGCAGGCCACCACGAGGATCTGTGCTGAGTTGGTACAAGCTGGAAAACGCGTGTTTAGCGTGTTTTATAGCAGGGGCTGAAAGGAGCTAGGAATTGGCCCAAAACGACCAATGGACTACTAGTTTCTGGCTGAAACTTCACCAAATCGGACAAAAAGGCTGCTCAGTGCTTCCCACTCCCACTGGTAAGCAAAGAAACTTCCCTCCTTCCTAATAAGGCAATGGATCAGTAACAGGAACTAAAAACAAAGCCCAGGGATCAGCAACTCTGAAACTGGACGACTCTAGTTCAGTAAGGCAGGAAAACAAGAGATTTTTTGTTTTTGTACAGAGACAAAGAAAAAAACAGACAGTAAATGCTATAAATGCTGTAAATCGGCTAGCGCACTTTAGTGTGTAGCCTACAGAAACAATTTGCAACAATTAGTAACTTAAAGTGCAATAAACAGTGTAAAATGCAGAAATCACTTAAAGTAGCAGAAAAACAGGCGAAATGCAGTCGCTAGCTTAATAACAGTGGGAAAGCCACAAAAAATACTTATATCTGGTAGAAAGTCACTCTTTTAGCTCTCTGCTGCTTGGATCACTCTGCAGGCCACCACGAGGATCTGTGCTGAGTTGGTACTCTGTGCTGAGTTGGTACTTCCAGTACAAATAGGGTCGCCACCTTTTCAAATGGCCAAAGTGGGACATTTTTGGTACAAACATCAGATTTTACAGGCCAACACATACCCATAGTCAGTACAAAGGTTATAACTTAACTTTTTGCCTAAATAAAAGCTTATTCTTGTAGCATTTTAGTTGCTTATTCTGTTTCTTATAACATTTAGGTATTTTAGATATAGAATAACTGTTTCATGCAACTATTACAACTATTACATAAAATATAGGAAATAATTTTGTCCTAAAATCTCAGGACATTTGCATTTTTTAAATTTTTTGTCAGGACACAACTGCCCAAAGAGGGACTGTCCCTCGCAAAGTGGGACAGGTGGCAACCCTAAGTACAAAAAAATATTTCTGCAGGCTTTTTCATTAATAATGCATGAGTGAACTGTACAGCTACAGTGTAGTGTGCTGCCCACTACTGGCTCTTGGGGTACCCTGACACTGCAAGTCAAAGGCTCCTCCCACCTGATACATTCCCCATGAGTTTTAGTTATAAAGAGTGAAGGCAGTGAATGCAGTGTTACACTGAACAAAACCCATTACAGTAAATGCAGATTCAGTTATGAATAATGGCTACTTAATGAAAATCCATGGCAGTGCATTGGAAATAGTAGCAGCTACCTCTATTTTTTTCCTTTTTGACTGGATAAAGTTATGTATTAAGACAGTCAATGTAGTTCATACTTTAAGCAGTGCTTTGGTATTTCACATCAAAACCATGGCTAATAACATATTTCTTAGAAAAGTGATCTGCCAGCGAACAGCAATATGTGGAATGAGTGTCAGACTATTTTTTCTATTATCAAACTCACAGCAGGTAGTCCAGTCTGATGTGTTGGATGGTTGCATTTAGGGAAGACTGACCACGCTGTCTACCTAGAAGGAGTTATTTGTTAAAGGGCCAATCCCAAAGGCTAAAACTCTGACCGAAAGAAACTTGGTTGACACCTCCCAGTTGTCACCACCCACTTGCCACGTCATCATCCGCCCTACTCCTGGTTTCGATGCAGCCCTGTTTTCATTTCCGCTGGTGAACACAATTAACAATATTCAGTTCTTGTCAGACCTTTCAGACTCTGATCACTGAGGAACAATAAGGTTATTACATTTTTGTGTGTGCCTCTGGTGTGAGTGGTTAGGCAAGACTGTCAGTGTT
This sequence comes from Protopterus annectens, assembly GCF_019279795.1. NCBI lineage: Eukaryota > Metazoa > Chordata > Ceratodontiformes > Protopteridae > Protopterus > Protopterus annectens. Next base: position 1,379,684,234 of record NC_056728.1, on the reverse strand, counting down.
TACTTTTTATGAACTTGTCAAAAAGCTTATCTTAACCGTGCAGCTCTTTATTTATTATTATTCTGCACAGTGTAACTGCGAGCAGTATAGTCAAAATGGTACAGTTTACTGAATTCATACTAAATCTCATGTGTCTAGTGGCATACTCCCTTTACACTATAATAAAGCAATCTCAGAATTAGTATTTAGTATGTATAACTATTACTGGTTGCCATCCTGTATAGCCCCCATTGTGACAGTAAGTTTTGGACTTCATGGTTTAAAATTAATCGATTGCTTATGTCACACATTGACAGAAAAGCATTAACTTGGCTAGTATTTAGTGGGAAAAAAACAAACCATGAAAAACAGAAAACTGCTTCTACTACAGTTTGAAACTTGCTTCATTCTGATGCTTTCCACAGAGCAAGTGGCAGTCATGCATAACATCATAGCACTTAGCTCGCATTCAGATATCTGTGCAAAATAAAATATGAAATGAAATGAACAGAAAACTCTGTTTAGTAATCTTTTAGCTTTGCATTGCTCATATGCTTTCCTGCAAGGTAGTAGCAAGTGAGGTCATAAAATCCCTGAAAGGCTACTTTTCTCAGAGGATAAAAGGCACAGGTGAAACTAATGAATGATTCAGTGAGAACTGTTGTGAGTACAACTGTAATTTGAGCTGGAATTTGACTAAGGCCATTGAAACTTCTTGTAAGCACCCCTCCCCAACCCCTGCAGTCAAAGCTAGGACATGTTCAGAAACCCAGACTGAAAATGTAAATGAAGACCAGAATCAAAACAAACAATCTGTGGGACTGTCCCTTTAAGGAGGTAAATGTGGTATTCATTTTAGCACAAATAGATAGTGCTGCCAAGCTAGCAGTAAGGGAACATGATGATGATACTACACCAGCTTTTATAAACACCCTTTTAAGATCTGAGAGGAAGGGAACACAGTCTCTTGTTCTGCTTTTCTGAAAAAAACAAAACCAAGCATGACATTTTAACAGTTACATATCAATTGCCTTGGCAAGTAGCATTTTCATTTTCACTGAGAAATTCTTATTCCATCGACTAAACATGGCCTTAAACTAGTTTCACATCTGCTGGGTCACTTGTATCAAACTGTCGTCATTTGAAAAAGGCCACATTGAATGGTGAACTGTTATGATTTTTTTGGATTTTAGTAAAGTACCCAAATTGATGTCACCAAGACCCAAAGCAAGTACAAACATGAATCTGTAAGTATCACTTCCCAAGACGTGTAGAAAATATTTTTATTGCTTAAGTGCTATCATTCAGGATAAGATATCCAGACTTCTTCAGAACATTTAAACAAAGCTGCAGAGAACGTGGAATTCAAATGCACTTCACTATTTCAAAAATCTAATGATCTTTTATTGCTGAGTAGTGATTGTTTATGGTATAAATACATAACTTCCCTACCCCAAACAATCAATACACATCCTGGGAAGTGATTCTTGAAGATTCGTCTTTATAGTAATTTCAGGTCTTAGTCACAGCAGTCTGGTTACTTTAGTTTCTGTTGGTCACCTGCGTTGGAAGTGTTACTTGTTTATTTCAGTAAAGTAATTTGATCATGCAAACCATTTGCTGTTAGATAAGGAATGGTTATTGGTTGGCATATATTAACATTTGATACTTTCCGTGACTGACACACTGGTAGGCTAATCACAGAGTGTAACTTATGGAAACTCAGGAGGTCCACAAAACATTTTTGGGCCTATTATGGGGCCTTACTTGTTTGACATATGTTTGGCATTACCATAGACGAACACCTCAAATTTGATCTTCACATACAACAAAACATAAAGAAAACTCACCAAAAACTAGGTATGCTATATAGAAACAATCAATTTCTCTCCAACCCCTTTAGGCTTACCCTGGCAATCTCCTACCTTCTCTTCTATATGGTGCCCCACAATTAACCAATCTGTCCACTTCCAACACCTCTAAACTTGAAGCTTCTTAGAATAAAATATCCAAATTTGCCACTAATCCAAAACTTCAACTCACCACTGCCTCTGCCTTCAATCTCTGAATTGGTTAGAACTACCTAACCACCTAGACTATCTACAACTAACCAACGCTCACAAATTAATATTCTCCCCTGATAAATGCCCAGCCTTAAAAAACATTCTTCCCCCTTACACCCCAAATAGATCTCTGAGGTCTGAACACCAAAACCCAATCGTCATTCACAAACCAAAATGTCCCGCTGGCCAGCTTCTACTCTCCTTCTCTCTAGGTAAAAAATGGAACTCCCTCCCTCCCTCACTTAGGACAATACCTAACATTGAATCCTTCAAAAACCAACTCTTCCAATATCTCTCTTCCAAATGGAAATGCTCCTGCTTTCACTCTACATAACTCCCCCCACTAAACTCTCCATACTACTGCTTTACTATACTATCTAGCTTAATCTTAGCTTAATCTAATTTCTCCTATACTCTCGAGCTTCATCTAATTTCTCCAAGAACCTGAACTATCAGACTTAAATAAACTCCATATTTGTAAATATTGTAAAAATCCAGAAAAAGAAAAAAAAAATTTTAGTTTTTGTTATATACTGTCTCACAATGAATATTACCGTTTTTTCATTTGAATGTATGTAATTCCACTGAATGTATGAACCATACTACTGTATCTCATCTCCAAAATTATGTAACCTTTCTCATTGTTTTGTAACCCTTATCATACTACTATTGTACATGGAGCTTTTCTCCCCGGGCCTCCACTGAAAATGGGCACTTCTTGGCCCAGTGGACTTCCCTGGTAATCAAACTGAAATAAATAAAATAAATAAATAAATAAATAAATAAATTTTTGGGGACAGTAAACTTTTAAAAACTTGCAGATGACATTATGTTTGTAAATAGAAATCATAAGCAACAACACAGGGTGCTTAAGGAGTTGGACAGAAGGATATTAGACATTGGTTGATTTCTAAATAACAAAACACGTTTGATCATGTAATTTATCCTAAAATTTACAACTGACTATGATGGAGTGACTATACAGACTAAGTTTCATTTAAGGGTAACACTGCACCCAAATGTGTCAAATTAAATAAAGCTTTAAGATATATATTTAGATTTTTAACAGATAGAGCTATTGTTTTCTTACTACTTTCAAATGTCTCCATGATGTACAAAACATGTGAGCAGGAAGTATTACTATGACATATATACAGGGATGAAAACAAAGTATTAAATGAATGTTTACATGTGCTGTGTGGCATACATGAACTCTGTTATGATGAAAATGTTGAACAATGAAATTGTCCTATAGGGGAGAAGGCTAAATCCTGTCCTGAGATATACTGTATAGGACTGCAGTGTGGCACACGGCACAGAGTAAATCTAAATTATTGTTTGCCTCCCCACCCAGTGGCAGGACGCAGAAGTCCCAGTATGTGTTCCAGAAGGTAGTACTAGATAGGAAAATAGCAAAGCTGATAGGTCCACAGCTGTACAAGCAGCACAAAAACCCACATACCCTTTTCCATAACATTCATATCCCTGGAAGAGACTTGTACTTATGGCCAAATTACCTAACACATTCATACATTATGTGCACCCCGTGTCCATGCTACACAGTCACCAAAAGTCACAAACTGATTCACACTGTCAGGAGTATCTTCTACCCAGGCAGGCACATAGCTGAGACACAAACAGTATATATTTTACCACTCAACCCCTTGTCGTGCATTCTCCCCACCCGCAAAGTGTGTTTTGGTATCCCTTACTTTGTTGCAATGTTCTCTACACAGACATATGATGAAAAAACTCATTGCTACATTACTAATTTACACAAGGCATAAACTTGTACAAATGTATGACCCATAAAGAACTGTGAATTCACAAATTAGTTTCAACATTTCAGCATTAACACAGGGGTAGTACAATGTACAAATTCAGGGTACATTCTTGCTGATGTGGCAATTTCATGCAGTAAGCACAGCAGACAAGAAAGACTGCATGACAGATGTCATGCCACAGTGTCTGTACCATTAAATTCCTTGCCAAAACATATCTTCCTTCCAAGGTTATGTGGCAGATCACAGATCAGACAAGTCCCCAAACCTAGTGTCATCAGATGGCCTGTTTGCTATCCATACTGCTGTCACCCTGAACTCTGTGGATCAGCGGCAAATGACTGTTTTGCATACCTTCCACTGACAAGCTGAATGTAAATCAGTACAGCTGAAGGCGTATGGTCGGCACTAAATACATCAATGAATTCCAGTCAGCTATGTTCTTGATTATACACAAGGTTCATTATGTTATGCATAATTCATTCCCAGATTCCCTCCCAAACCACAATCCCGTGGGATGCACAACCTCTTGCATGCTTGAGACATATTTATTTCAAAACATTGTCCGTGGTGAAGTGTTTTCATAGCTTAAAAAGGAAGCCAAGCAGAGTAATGCAGCATATGTGCTGGTTTTCTTAGAGGATAGTAAGAGTTTGAAATTCATTACCTCTTTTAAATATGAACACACAGAACCTAATAATAACAGTGTTGAACAGAACATGGCCAGCATCTTACAGTTTTGTTTGTTCGATGGATACTTGTTCCTTAACAACTGCAATGTCTCCATGCTTCTGCCGGGATTCAGAAAGGCTTACCTAGGTACAGAAGCATTATCTCCACAAATCATTATACTGCTATAGTTTTTCCCTCATAAGGGATGAAATGTTGAGTGTAGTCCCACTGGATTAGCTACATGCTAATATGGCAGTCTGGGGGGGGGGGGGGGAGTGTCTAATGCTAATTACCCAAGCACTCTCTCTCTCTCTCAGACATGCTCCTGATTAACTTGGCAAAATTATTTTAGTGAATTGCTCTGCTGAGAACAATGTTTCTCTAGGAGGAAAATGTGATGATGTTCACCCATTCACTACTATGGAGGAGTCACAGTGGGGGTCTGTGTATGGAGGAGTGTGTGCATATCTTTAGATGCACGAATGCAGCTGAATGGGTGTGTTTCTGTGCAAGTTTGTGTGTGTGTGTGTGTGTGTGTGTGTGTGTGTGTGTGTGTGTGTGTGTGTGTGTGCTGGCACGTGAGTATCTGTGTGTGTGTGTGTGTGTGTGTGTGTGTGTGTGTGTGTGTGTGTGTGTGTGCGTGCGTGTGTGTGTGTGTGTGTGGCATTTATCTGGACTATTGTTCATTCTTCTACATTTCTAGTGTGGTTATTAGTGGGGCATATACCCATACTTGGGGCTTGGAGTAATGCCAACAATCCCTTTGATAACAGGCACTGATTCAAATGCATAGTCTGGGAGTATACATCAGATTCCCTATCCCAATGCCTGCTGGTAGCCTTCCGTGTATAGCAAATGGGAAGGTACTGTGGCCTTCTGTGATGCAACAGATTGTATGTCCCCCTTTCCCAGAGTGTAGTTAGGACATTATAAATACCCTGAGTGCTCAGATGCTAGCAAGGGGCTGCCTGAATGATCGCCCCTCTAGATACTTCTCACCCTGGTCCTGGGTGAAATTCTTGGATGAGGGAACAAATAGGTGAAGTCACATTGAGGGGAGACTTGATGGCTGCCAAGATGAAGGCAATTACATCATTGTACCTTACCACTTGTTAATGAAAGGTTTGTTCCAGACATGTTCACTAACTATGCAACAACTTACAAATTAACTGCAAAATCTTGTTTTTTATTATGTAAACTAAATCTGTCATCTGTTCTTAGTCATTTAAGACCTCTAAAGTGTATATGTCAAACAATCTTTTTGTACATAACTATATACCCCTGCAAGATATTGATTAGGTATACGTGTCAAGCTTATAATCAATAACTCTTTGAAAATTAATGGACTATCAATTTTATTGTAGTTTACTAATTTATTTATTTATTTTTTTATTAGCTACTGGCCACCTTTATGTGTTAGGGAAGTTTTTTCCTCGACTAAATTCATATGACACCTATACAAAGATGATATTTCTGTGTTCTCACATAAGCTTTATAGACAATACTGTATAAAATAAGCATTTATTGAATACTTGTAATATATTAAGACCTTGGTTCACTCTGTTTTGAATCATGCTGTAGACTATCTCACAAATTCTGTCAAACATGTTCTTGATGGGCACCTACTTTGTATTTGCCCATGTTCCTGGAGCCTTTATCCCTAGGACTGCATTAAAAATAAAAACCTCCCAGTTGGACATTCCCAGTCTACACATGCAAATAAATAAATAAATAAATAAATAAACTTTACTGAGTACAAATATGATGAACAATAATTTTAGTCTAAAAACATATTTATATGTCATTAAGTTGCATTCTCAGTGTGCACTTGTTTCTGTTTTAAATTTCACTGTTCTACACCTGTCTTATTTATTTTGTACTGTTGACAATGATAAATCCGTAAATTTATTATTTACTACTGTCTCTTGCAAACTATGTCTTATTCATGAATGGGGGCTTTTGCTGTGTATTAATCATTATGAAACAAAACTGTGAAATGACTTTGCCAAAGATTTCCATGCCAAAGCTTATACAGATTCTGAATAATCTGAAGGAAAAGTGTTTCGTTAAATTTATTTTTAAATGCTGCAGCTCTACATTCTAACCTATTACTGTCAAACTGAACTTTATTTTTGTCAAAGTGTGCAGCTGCGATTTTTATATAAATCCTATCCCTGTTAGCTAATTCCATGTATCTTTAGGGTGACAAGCATGATAACTCCATTCACTGCAAATGTAGCCAGAAATCGCAGTTCTGGATCCACCAACATCAACAGGTACTGTGGCCCACCTTGGTTATGGGCAAACTATTAATACTTCGTAGATGGGAGGAAGACAATGACCCCAGAACACATAACTGGGGTCTGACCAGCACTATCAAACAGAATGATTAGGGAGGCTGTCACTCTATGTTATGCACAACAGTGCTTTTCTACTCCGAATATGATACAGCAAGGTCCATCATCTGGGGTCTAATCCTACACCTTTTCTAACAGCAAAATGCTTGTTCCCCTTCTTCTCTTCTCTTGTATAAGCTTGTGTACCTCATCTCAGCATTGTCTGCATTTTTATACACATGGAAACAAACACACACATATATATGTGGTTTACTATGGTTAACGTTGAACTGGGTTCAGTTGAACCCACTTCAGTCGAAGTCCGCAGGCCGAACCAGACACTGTCGAAGTACGAATCTCATCCCTATTTCGAACCATGTTAAAGCTCATTCCGAGGTCGAAGTCAACATTGTCTGTTTCGCAGATGTGGGACGATGAAATAAGTTTTGACATTTTGATGTGTGTGTGTGTGTGTGTGTGTGTGTGTGTGTGTGTGTGTGTGTGTGTGTGTGTGTGTGTGTGTGTGTGTGTGTGTGTGTGTGTGTGCGTGTGTGTGTGTGTGTGTGTGTGTATACTTGGAGGTAAGAATGCAGCCACTCAGAAAGGCAGTATCACAATGTAGACAGTTCCAAATTAACATAGACAGAAATTAGGGCAGGGAATGTGTTTGTGTGAGTGTTGATGGGTTAGCGTTAAGAGTAAAGGTTAGGTAAGGGGATAACGTTAGTGTTGTGCATGTTTGTTGGTGTATATATGTTTATGTCTGACCTTGTCTTGTGTAGTGGTAGTGTCACAGAAAGGCTTTTTGGAAGGTAAGGTGTAGAATATAGGATGGAGGCATGGGCAGTGGTTAGGATCCTATTTACTACTGAATGCTAATGTGCTAGCATAATTAACTAATGCATGTCTACATTTTGATGTGAATACATAATGAACTGTCTTTATTTTGGTATCTGTATTGTAAGTATCTGTACTTTGATTTGTTACATTTATACACGTGTGTGTGTATATATATTTTTCTCTCGCTCTCTCTATGTATATATATATATATATATATATATATATACATATGTATATATATATATATATATATATATATATATATATATATATATATATATATATATAAAACACATATACACGCGTACACACACACACAGACACACACATATATATAGATATATATACATATATATATATATATATATATATATATATATATATATATATATATATAAACTTAGGAACAATATTAAGCAAGATATGACAGAGTCACCATATTTATCTTTAAAAAGTCAAATTGAAAAGATCTTGTCACCCTTTAAGAATACTTAATAGTCCCCACCTCCCAAATCAAACAGGACCATACAGGATAACCCTGGTGTAAATTTATGTCCACCCATCAAATCATCAAAACTATCTTCAAAGGGAGACAAAGAGGAACATTTGCTTAACCTATACTGATAACTTATTCCATAGTCTAGGAGTATGAACCTATCCCTTCAGCAAGTTCTGTTTACTTGTTGTTGTAAATTTAGGTCCCTAGTACAAGCATGTACAGAGCCATTGGTTTGCAAATAAATCTGAGGTCAAACAGGACTGGCTCAAAAAACAGAGAATCACTTTGCTATGTAAATTGTTATTGTTGGAGGAAAAAGTAAATGCCATCAAAAGACTGTGGTCACCCATTCACTCATATGGAAGCAGTTGCTGTGCAGGTCAGCTCAGTGAAGATTTGGGGGCTGGGGGAAGTTAGTGTGTGTGGTGCGGGCATGAATATTTGTGTGTGTATGTGTGTCTATGTCTGCCTGCCTAGTTGTTTGCACTAAGAGATGCAATAGGTAATCAAGAGTCTCCATGTGCCTGTCTGTTTGCTGGACCATTTGTGGTGGATGGGTGACTGCTTACATGGGTGTCACAGACTGTGGAGTACTTGTTTGTTGATGTGTGCGCGTGTGTGTGGGGACTACCTTTCTCATTGCAATGAATGAGCCATCATTGAAAACACTACCGCCGTTAGGACTAACAGTGCTAGTTTTAACAAAAGTGCAATTCAGATACATGCTAATGAGCCAATGATGACGTCTTTCTCTTTGCAGCCACTGTATATTCTCACCATTGCAGAAATTGACCTACATGTGGTAGGCAATTTCCATGACCAGTAAGACTTTTGCTAAATCCAAGGGTGTGTCTGTGGTGTTGGCAGTCTGCAGACTTCATTTTAAAAGGGAAAATACAACTTTTATTTAAAGAAGCCTTTTGCTGAAGGACTCATCGATTGATTGATCTTTTATTTCCTGTAATCTCTTGGCTCTGGCATCAGGTGTCTTTAGTGGGGAGAAAGGACTGGTAAGATGTAATTTCTATTGTTATGTATAATGCATTAGTTTCTTTTTTCTTTAGAATCTCATATAAATGTTCATATACTCTTCTTTTTAAAGCTCTTTCTGTTTTTCCAACATAGAATGAATTACAGCTGGAACATAGAGCCATATATACTACTCCTTGAGATTCGCAGTTATGTTGTCCTGTACTGTATATATTAATGCCTCTAGCTTCTAGAAAAATCTCTTTAGTGTTGGAAATATGTTTGCACTGATTACAATGACCACATTGATAGGTGCCGTTGTTGGTGTTTCTTGTTTTTGTCATATAGTTGTTGTTGTTGGTTTTGTTGTTCTCTAACAGCTTTTTGATGCTGTGTGCATTCTTATAAACTGTTTTCGGAGTCTTTTCTTTTATATTTTTAATGTCCGAAAATGAAATGAATTTGTTCCATTCTGTTTGGAATATTCTTCTTATTTTGGAATTGAACAGGTTGAATTCTAGAACTAGGGCTGATTGGTATTCAGATGCTTCTTCTTGATCATTCTTGTTGGTAGCAAGCTGGATGTCCAAGGTCTCAACGTTGGAAGTGGGGCTTGTAGTGTTGATCTTACAGCCCTTGATAGGTCTGAATTTTGTTGATCTATTTTTTTCAACCTCTTTTCTTATGTCCTTAATGAAAACAGAAGGGTATCCTCTTGCACCAAACATGCCTTCTAAGGTGTTACATTCAAAAAGAAAATCATTGTCTGTGCTGGTCATACAACTTCCTCTGACAAATTGTCCTTTGACAATGTTCCTTTTGCAGTGTGGGGGGTGTGCACTGTCGAAATGTAAAAAGGAATTACAGAAAGTGCTCTTCCTAAAAATCTTGGTTTCCAAGTCATTGTTGTTGTCATTCTTGTATACTTCAATATCCAGGTATTGCAACCTGTCTGTTGATATAGAATGTGTGAATCTCAAGAAATCTGTGGTGTGGTTGATATAATCGAGGAATTCGTTTAATTTATCATGGCCTCCTGTCCAAAAAATTACAATGTCATCTAGGTAGCGTCTGTATAAGGACCAGTATCTTTGGTATTCTGAATCCATGATGAAATGGGATTCCCATCCAGCCAAAACAATGTTGGCATAGGTGGGTGCGCAGGCCGCACCCATAGCAACTCCCTTGAGTTGTTGGTAGAACTCTCCATTAAATGTAATAAAGTTATACTTCAGTACTGTATCTGTTAGTTCTACTATAGCTACCTTCTCTGCATGTGTGAGTGTCTTGTCCAGAAAGACCATTTCTTCGAATAAACTCATCCCTTCTTGATGAGGAATGCATGTAAAGAGATCAACCACATCAATCGTCACAAAAATAAGGTTCTCAGTCCAAAGGTCCTTAGTGATGTTCCTGAGTAGGTCCCATGAGTCTTTTAGGATAAGTTCATTGTTGTTACAAATGTGTTTGGTCTTGACATCCACAAATTTGGCCATGGGAAGTGTTTTGGAATTGTCAGCTGACACAATTGGTCTAAGTGGGGGGTCATAGACATTTTTGTGTACCTTAGGTATACCAAAAATGATTGGAATCTTAGGTTTTGGTACATACAAGAATTTATGCAACTTGTTGTCTATTGTTCCCTCCATTATCATGTTGTCCAAAATCATGTCAATTCTTTGATAGGCCACATTCACCTCATTGATGGATACATTTCTGTACTTACTTTCCTCCCTGAGGATACTGTTCATTTTACTTTCGTAGATAATGTTATCCATGATAACAGCTCCCCCTCCTTTGTCTGGCTTCATGACTCTGATTTGTGTGTTGTTTCTTAGGTCATTCAGAGTTTCCAATTCTTTTCCTGTGAGGTTTTTTGATATGTTGTATGTTTTGAACTCCTTTCTGATTTCTTGTTCAAGTACAATATCCAGATTCTTAATTTGGGGGTGGAGGGGCGGGTTGTAAATACTTCGCCTGGTAAGGCCTGACTGTAGGTGTTCAGAAGGGGGAAGAATGGCTTGTAAATTGACCTTCCTGAGAAACAACTTAGTATCTATAATGGTTTGTACCAAGTCACCTCGAGTACTGGGAATGAATTTGAACCCTTTACTGAGTAGGTCGAAGTGACCTTTCTTAATGGTGATATTACTATAGTTATAAATTGAAAAATTCTTAAAAGAGTGAGTTGTCCCTGTGTGTAGTATCTCAACATCTTCATCTGTAATAAAGTAATCTGAGTGATCTAGTATGGGGGCAACAATTGGGGTAGGGGTATGTGTGGTGGTGTTTAATACCTCCCTCTCCCCCTTCTCCCTCCCCCTCTCCGAAAATTCTGGAAATCTTGTCGGTTTCTATTTTGATAGTGTGGTGAATCTTCATGCAAGAGGGGTGGAAAGTTAGTGTCAAAGTTATCCCTGCCTAATTCCTCCCTCCAATTGTCAGTTGAATAGTTATTTACTCTTACAGTACTCAATTTTGTTCTAGTGTTGTGTTCATAGTTCTTTGAGGGGGGTGGGGGGTAACTGATATGATGCTGATAATCCTCTATGTCCCTTTTAAGTTTATTTATTTTCCTCTGTTCTAATATTTTGCATTTGGTGTCAGTGTCAGAACTAATACTATGATATTTGTCCCTTTCTTGTTTGATCTCAAAAAACAGGTCTTGTTTAATAAAATTGTCTAGCAATAAAATATCTTCCTCCAAAACCTTTAACAGTCTGTTATTTTCTTTAATGATGAGCCCCAAGATTTCAAGCCCACAATTGTTAAAAACATCAATCAACTCATTGTGAAATTCTGTACCGGCTTCAACATTGTTAGGGTACTTCCATACCCTAAGCCCTTTAGGTACAATCTTACGTTTAATGCATTCTGTTAAGTAACAGTTTTCTATATTTAAAGTCTTGTACTTATGCATAAGTTTGGACAGTTTTTCTAATTTGAAAGCATAAGAGTCACCGTCCTGAGGTGTCTCGTTCTCTTGAGATAAAAAATTAAAAGAGTGAGAACGTTTCAACCAATCTGTAACATTTTGATAATTGATAGAAGTGGAGACAGTACCTGTGGCATTATTGCCCGGCGTGTTCAAAAAAGGAACACTGGCGTTGTTGGTAACCCCTGGATGTTTATTCCTGTCCGGTACAATTGCGGAACCAAGTATTATTGGTGTAATAGCAGGATTGAAGGTGCCACCGTTCGGTTCTGCCTCTTCAGCCGACGAGGAGCTGAAATCCCGGTTGTGCCTTTTTCTTTTCTGTTTCGCACCTCCTAACCTTTCGGTCCCTTCCGGGTTGCTTCTTGCGTCGGTAGGTTGCCTGCTTAATAACGTAGTGCATAGTGGGGTCAAAAGTTCTATCAGCTCAGTGAGCTGACCTACATGTTTTCTCGACTGTCCCACTTCGTCGCGGTTGCAAAAGGATGTGCTGCTTTCCATGGCAAGGCACCGAAACTAAGAATCTCTGATGGGTGCCAAGCTGCAAGATAAAACCAGTAAAAGAAGAAAGGAGAGAGCGCTCCAAAAGTAACCGCACTTTATTGGTGTAAAAGACAGCAACAGTTAATCCAAAACGAGTAATCAAAGCAAAATAAACGCTTTCCAAACAAACACAGCGTTTTCGTCCACTAAACAGTGAGACTTCATCAGACAAGTGAATATAACGCAACTGATCATTTATATAATGAAGTTTAAAATCCAATAGCCACTGAAAAACTTTGCATTTCGGCTAAGCCAATAGTTGTGATGGGGCTCATTAAGAATTAAAAACACATAACAAAATTGATGTTAAAATGAATTTAAAAACCTTTTCACACTAAAAAAATATATGTTGTTAAAATGTGTTAATGATTTGATAAATTGATCATATACAAGAATAGATTAAAAAACAACAATGAAATCAATATATAACCTGTTGTGCTTAATTAGAGTAAAAAATAGCTGAAATCATGACAGTTGTTTTTAGTTGGGGACTGTGTTGAATACAATAGCACCACCTGCTGTTGTTTTGAAGTAATGACATATATGGTTTATATTTTGCCTGCCCTTAATTTAAGTACAGGGACCAGGGATGTACATTCATTAAGCCCAGGTTGTTTGGTGGCTTCTAAAAAGATTTGCCACCATAATTCTTTATATTCAAGCCATTCTTCCCAGGGACCCCCTCTCAAATCTTTGTCCACCTGTTCCAATACGAAGAAGGAGAATCTGAAATTCTTGCAATTTTTTGTATGCTTATATAATGCATTAGTTTCTTTTTTCTTTAGAATCTCATATAAATGTTCATATACTCTTCTTTTTAAAGCTCTTTCTGTTTTTCCAACATAGAATGAATTACAGCTGGAACATAGAGCCATATATACTACTCCTTGAGATTCGCAGTTATGTTGTCCTGTTAGCGTTTTGGGTTAGCGTTAAGAGTAAAGGTTAGGTAAGGGGATAACATTAGTGTTGTGCATGTTTGTTGGTGTATATATGTTTATGTCTGACCTTGTCTTGTGTAGTGGTAGTGTCACAGAAAGGCTTTTTGGAAGGTAAGGTGTAGAATATAGGATGGAGGCATGGGCAGTGGTTAGGATCCTATTTACTACTGAATGCTAATGTGCTAGCATAATTAACTAATGCATGTCTACATTTTGATGTGAATACATAATGAACTGTCTTTATTTTGGTATCTGTATTGTAAGTATCTGTACTTTGATTTGTTACATTTATACACATGTGTGTGTGCATATATATTTTTCTCTCTCTCTCTATGTATGTATATATATATATATATATATATATATATATATATATATATATATATATATATATATATGTATAGATATATATATATATATATATATATAAAAAACACATATACACGCGTACACACACACACAGACACACACATATATATAGATATATATACATATATATATATATATATATATATATATATATATATATATATATATATATATATATATATATATATATATATATAAACTTAGGAACAATATTAAGCAAGATATGACAGAGTCACCATATTTATCTTTAAAAAGTCAAATTGAAAAGATCTTGTCACCCTTTAAGAATACTTAATAGTCCCCACCTCCCAAATCAAACAGGACCATACAGGATAACCCTGGTGTAAATTTATGTCCACCCATCAAATCATCAAAACTATCTTCAAAGGGAGACAAAGAGGAACATTTGCTTAACCTATACTGATAACTTATTCCATAGTCTAGGAGTATGAACCTATCCCTTCAGCAAGTTCTGTTTACTTGTTGTTGTAAATTTAGGTCCCTAGTACAAGCATGTACAGAGCCATTGGTTTGCAAATAAATCTGAGGTCAAACAGGACTGGCTCAAAAAACAGAGAATCACTTTGCTATGTAAATTGTTATTGTTGGAGGAAAAAGTAAATGCCATCAAAAGACTGTGGTCACCCATTCACTCATATGGAAGCAGTTGCTGTGCAGGTCAGCTCAGTGAAGATTTGGGGGCTGGGGGAAGTTAGTGTGTGTGGTGCGGGCATGAATATTTGTGTGTGTATGTGTGTCTATGTCTGCCTGCCTAGTTGTTTGCACTAAGAGATGCAATAGGTAATCAAGAGTCTCCATGTGCCTGTCTGTTTGCTGGACCATTTGTGGTGGATGGGTGACTGCTTACATGGGTGTGACAGACTGTGGAGTACTTGTTTGTTGATGTGTGGCGTGTGTGGGGACTACCTTTCTCATTGCGATGAATGAGCCATCATTGAAAACACTACCGCCGTTAGGACTAACAGTGCTAGTTTTAACAAAAGTGCAATTCAGATACATGCTAATGAGCCAATGATGACGTCTTTCTCTTTGCAGCCACTGTATATTCTCACCATTGCAGAAATTGACCTACATGTGGTAGGCAATTTCCATGACCAGTAAGACTTTTGCTAAATCCAAGGGTGTGTCTGTGGTGTTGGCAGTCTGCAGACTTCATTTTAAAAGGGAAAATACAACTTTTATTTAAAGAAGCCTTTTGCTGAAGGACTCATCGATTGATTGATCTTTTATTTCCTGTAATCTCTTGGCTCTGGCATCAGGTGTCTTTAGTGGGGAGAAAGGACTGGTAAGATGTAATTTCTATTGTTATGTTGTGTACATTTTGTCTTCTGAGCTGGTTTTATTCTCAAGCATAGTTTTAACAACCAAATCATCAGGCATATGCCCAATGAGTTGTAGCTGTTGAAACTTGTGACATTTCCTGAACTTATGAAAAGCCACCTTGTCAAGAAACGAACACCTTGATTGCTGTTATTTCAAACTGAGTCCTAGTTATTCACCTCAAAAATGTTTTTGCAGGGGGAAATCACCCTGCCAGACTCGTAGCTAGGGCAAGACTAAGAGATTTGACAACAGTGCAGCGTTGGCATTGAGAAATGAATGTCGATACTGTGCTTGTGGTCATGTCTGAAGTGTTAAATCTTTCGTGTTGGTATTATAACTCTGGCAAACCACTTTTTTCATTGCTGTAAGCCGCTTGCTACAGTTTCAGCACAGAAGCATTTTTTATTGGTCCTCAACTAGAAGGGTGTCAGACTGGGGAACTGCCCAGGGAACCAGATAACTTACTGTAGCTACAGTTCTGCCCCTTGCACACCCATGTGGGGGATTACATCCCACAATACCCAGTGCTATTTATATGTGCCAACTCTGAAATTATATTGAATACGTGTATATAAAACACAGTCACAGACACACAGATGATGATATGCAATGAACATTAATATTTCCCATACTTCCCATACAGACTCATTTCATATATGAAATTAGATAAGTTATGTATCTCTGAAATCCACTGACCTACTGTGACAAAAATATTGCCTTCCATAAATGACCAGGGCCTTAACTTGAAACCAATTCTCTAAAGCAGATGTGAATTTCAGCACGGTAACATATCTGGTCAACTCACAGGCTGAAGAACATCAAATGACAAAGAGATGGCTGTATGTCTTGAAAAGTTTGTGAATGTTATAACCACGCAGAAAGCAATGGAGCTTAACAGAGGAAATCTCTTCAATTGATCTGTAAGTGTTCTTTTGTGGTTACCATGAGCACGACACAGATTTATTAAGTAATTATTAAGAAACTGTTCTCTTTCCTTGGATTTATTTTTTGAGTTTTAATTGGAAGGAGTGTGAAGCATTTCAGAGTTTGGTTTGGGGAATTAATGGGCTGTTAATCACAGGAAGCCGAGTCAATCCTTTCGACTGAAATAAAAGCTACTAATATCAAAGTTAAGAGTTTTGCAGACTTTCAAGTTATATACACAGAAAGTATGCGTGCTTAGCAAATGATACACTTTGTCTGCATTTTTAATCTAATTTTATTGTTTACTACAAGAACTTAACAAGCAAAAAATTGAAAGCATCTTTTTGTTTATCTTTGTTTAGCAGGTTGAAACTTGAATGGATAGAAATGTGAAATAGCTTCAGAGTTTGGACTGGTATACTACTAATGTATAAATTAAATGTAGCAGAGTCATTTCTTTTTTACTTACATAAAAGCTTGTAGCAGAAAAATAAAGAAATAAAAAGTCTTTTCTTTAGTGTAGTGCGAGTATCCCCACCTATCATGCTTCAGTTTTTATTGAACGGTTTGTCTGTGTGACATTTTTACCCTTTGATTTGATATTATTTCTGGTGTTTTGCAGGTACTCTAATAGTAGGCATCAGGCTTAATTTTAAACATTGCGTTGTAAAGCATAGCCAAACAATCCACTTAAGATATACTAACACGATCAGAAAAAGACAGAAACATGGCATGTCTACAGCTAGTGTAGTTTGGATTTTTTTTTTGTCTGAATGTACCTAGAAAAACATAAAAAGTAAAAAAGTAGACCAAGACAGATGCTCACAACGAAACAACCAGGCAGCTTCTTATATTCCTTGTTCAAAAATTTATCGTTAACAGCAACGAATATAAAAACAAATACGGCAAGCGCTTTTGCTAATAAGCTTCTTCAGACCATCTAACAATTCATGAAACAGAATGTCTATATATAAAAATTTAAAAAAACATTGTCCAATCACAATAGTGTCCCAATTAATTCATACAGGTTCTCAAAAAGACAATGTTAATTTATGTAAACCTCAACTCTTGACATGAAAAAGAAATATATACTTCATTGAACAGCAAAGAATCATTATTCAACAATTCATGCATGATAGTATATATGTGTAAGTAATCTCTGTGGTATCCCTGAAGTCTCAAAACAACCCACTAAAGTGTAGTGGGTCCAAAAACAAAACAGTGTAAGAAACTTCTCTGTGTGGAAGATTTTCAGTCCATATATTTCTAGTTAATCACTGTATATTAATCAGATAAGACAATAGTAGTAGAAGTAGCAAACGTAAACTTGTCTTAAGTCAAAACAAAACAAAACAAAAAGTAATAATAGAAAATATATAATTGTACAGCATTACTAAGTATTTGAAAGTAATCCAAGCAAGGCAGGCAGTCTGTTTCCAGTTGAAAATCCTTTATTAAGTACACAGACAAGCGATCCAAGTAAAACAAAAATAGAGTAATAATTTCCTCACAAGCTTTCTAAATATATATATATATATATATATATATATATATATATATATATATACTTTTTATCAGGCATGGGAGTGGTTTATTGTGCTGTAAAACAAAGTGTTATTGGTACACATGTTAAATTCACATCCCTTCCCCCATCAGTGTGACATTTGAGCTGGTCCTGCCCTACTTAGTAGCTGTCATAATAATATATAACCCTTATGTACTTTAAATAAAATTATATAATGATGTGGTACCTCTTATTTAGCCAAATTATTAAGTAGATTATTAACTTAAGTCTGTGATTTTTATCCAAGACAATATACTACATGGCTGGAAATATATCAACCTTAGTTCATTTGGCAATTAAAAAATATATATAAATATATACATATACATTTTGCATGTAAAAATCAACATCTATTTTCATAACCTATTGTTAACAAAGATCGCTTTCGTCCTTCTAGACGTCTTCAGGTCTGTGTACAAGAACCCTAAAATTACACATCATTTTGAATAAAGTAGAAAAAAGAATCAGAAAAAAATAAAAATAAGAAAAAATGTATGTATGATGATGGAAACAAAATATACACTTAAATTTCAACTGATTTAAAATGGTATTTAAAACCAATTTGTAGAATAAAATAAAATACAATTAGTGATGTAAACAATGTGGCAATTTTCTAAGTTCCAGTGCACTTTTAATTGAACAATAGTAGTTTAGTCCAGACATCCTAAAAGAGTTCAACTTTAATTGCCACATGAGTTCATGTTTCTCAAGAATATTCGGGATGTCTCCTTCAAGATCACCCATGTCTATGCGATCCAGGATCTGGAAATAAACTCAAGCGTAGGATTTCATGTCATCTGTCAGAAATCAGCTCTGGATGTAAAAATAATGCACTAGCCAAACACATTTCTCTTCATAAAAGACACACAGGTTTTAAGTTTAAGTTGGATTATTATTCTTAGAGCTGATAGGGGGAGGGGGTTGAATGAAAGAGCATCTATTAAACCCGTGCTTAAAAAATGGAGGGTAAATTAATGAGATGGAGATGTATTTATTTATATATTTTATATATTTATATATATATATATATATATATATATATATATATATATATTTTATATATATGTATTACTTACACATATATACTATCATGCATTAATTGTTGATTGATTCTTTGCTGTTCAATGAAGTATATACAGGGGCGGCCCATGCTATTGGACTGCCGGACTGCAGCCCCCTCAGAACAAAAAAAAAAAAAAAAAAGTTTTTTAAATTTTCGCGGACTTCGCGCATGCGCAGTAGTCCCGACTACTGCGCGTCTATGCGCATGCTCCAGGCAGTCCCCATAGAGAAACACATGGAGACGTCTGTGCACTTTTAAAGTGCACAGACTCGCTGGGAGGATGTATCGAGGCCAGACTGCAACAGCAGCAGTCAGGAACAGTCTCGTCGGGAGGTTTGATTTCAGGGATCTCGCGGGTCTTCGGAGTATTGCGCGGGCAGGATGTACACGTTAGCTGGAAGCTGGATATTATGGAGAATGGACAGGTAAGTGTATGGTGCCTTTTACTTTTACAATGTATGCTTTTTACTTACTTTGTGTGTGTATGGTACTTGTTTTATACGTTTTGTGTGTGTATGGTGCTTGTTTTAAACTTTGTGTGTATGGTACTTGCTGCTTCTAGTGTGTGTGTGTGTGTGTGTGTGTGTGTGTGTGTGTGTGTGTGTGTGTGTGTGTGTGTGTGTATGAAAATGCCCCAGGTGCTCATGGTGGTGTGGTAGGGAATACCTCAGGCTTGAACCCTGTACCCTGTATTCAGGTGTTAAAGACTTGAGTTCCCTACCCACCACCATTTGTAAAAAAATTGCAGATTTTTGCCTCATATTTGATCTGATCTGTTCCTCATAATATCTGTGGTTTGTAAATGTTGCAATGCTTGATATTTGATGGTGTAGTAGTAGCATTGTTGCCTCACAGCTGCAGGTTCTCAGGTTTGATTCTTGGCTGGGGTTCCTTCTTTGTGGGGTCTGTTATCTTCTCCCTGTGTTTGTGTGGGTTTGCTTTTATTTGATGTTGCACTGGTAGCATTGTTGCCTCACAGCTGCAGGTTCTCAGGTTTGATTCTTGGCTGGGGTTCCTTCTTTGTCGGGTCTGTTATATTCTCCCTGTGTTTGTATGGGTTTGTTTTTATTTGATGGTGCACTGGTAGCATTGTTGCCTCACAACTGCAGGTTCTCAGGTTTGATTCTTGGCTGGGGTTCCTTCTTTGTGGGGTCTGTATCTTCTCCCTGTGTTTGTGTGGGTTTGCTTTTGTGTCATCCCATGTTACAAAGACATGTCTGCATTATTTCTTCCTGGGCCTCTGCTGAAAATTATTTATTTGTTCCAAGTCGGACTGTCCTGATTAATAAATGTTAAATAAAATTGACAGGCATTTGAATTTCAGACTTCAGGTTTCTGAATGTTTAATTCCTTGCATATTTGATGGTGCAGTGGTAGTATTGTTGCCTCACAGCTATAGGTTTTCTGGTTTGATTCTTGGTTGGGGTGGCTTCTGTGTGGAGTCTGCATCTCCTCCCTGTGTTTGTGTGGATTTGCTCTGGTGCCCTGCCATTTTACAAAGACGTGTCTGCAGTATTAATCCCTGCGTCTCTGCTGAAAATTGTTTTTCTTCTGTCCGCAGTAAAATTGACAGGCATTTGAATTTCAGACTTCAGGTTTCTGAATGTTTAATTCCTTGCATATTTGATGGTGCAGTGGTAGTATTGTTGCCTCACAGCTATAGGTTTTCTGGTTTGATTCTTGGTTGGGGTGGCTTCTGTGTGGAGTCTGCATCTCCTCCCTGTGTTTGTGTGGATTTGCTCTGGTGCCCTGTCATTTTACAAAGACGTGTCTGCAGTATTAATCCCTGCGTCTCTGCTGAAAATTGTTTTTGTTCTGTCAGCAGTAAAATTGACCGGCATTTGAATTTCAAACTTCATGTTCTTCAGAATACATAGTAGCACAACCTTTTTTCTAGCAATTTTCTAAGTTTATAAGATGAATATTTTAAATTTGTCCCTATTTTTGGGACTGTATTCCCCCATTATTGGCTTTGTCCAGGTTTTTGTGCTAAGGTTGACAGCTATGGCAAGAACTGAATTCACTGAATATGTTCGAGGGCTGTATTCCCTCATTACTGGGTTTGTCCAGGTGTTTTGTACTAAGAGGTTGACAGCTATGGTGAGCACTGAATTCACTAAATGATAGCCATTTAAGTTTCAGTCTTCCTCTCTTTTACAAAGCAGCTGATGTGGCGTAGTGGTATGTTACTCTGACTGTTTTTTGCTCAGGGACCTTGGCAGTAAAATGTATGGTGGCAACACATTTTATTCTAGCAACTTTCCAAGATTATACAAGCAATGTTTAATGTGTCCCTGGTTTTTGGGCTTTTGACCCCCCCCAATACATTTTGGCTTTTTCCAGTTTACTTGAGCTGCGAAGTTGAGATGCAGTTGAGTATTGAGTAGATTTTACAAGGAGCTGAGAGCTGCAGGGGAATAGAAGTTTAGTGCTTTGCCTAGTTAATACTATAGCACAACAGGTTGTGTACTTGCTTTTGATGCAGAAGGCTGTGGGTTCTACTCCCCCAATGGGTGGATGCTGCCGTACTGAGAATGTTCTCCTTGGTGAAGATACTAACTATGAGTCTGTTATCAGTTTGCCATCCATTTCCTCTTGCAATATTATTACTAGCTTATCATTTTTTAATGTAATATAGGCAATTTATTCCTGAGGGGCAACAGACACTTTATTTTTCGATGAAACCATGAAATATAAAGGTGATTGCTAGCAGCAACCGCTTCATTAGTTACAGATTTCTTTAATGTGGAATTATTTAGATGACTTTTACTTCTTCAGAGATAGTGCATATTTACTGATAATGGACTGTAGAATTGTGCATATTTACTGATAAAGGTGGACTGTAGAATTGTGCATATTTACTGATAATGGTGGACTGTAGAATTGTGCATATTTACTAATAATGTTGGACTGTAGAATTGTGCATATTTACTAATAATGGTGGACTGTAGAATTGTGTATATTTACTAATAATGGTGGACTGTGGAAGTCTGAGTAGACTTTTTTATGATAAATGTTCTCAACTGGGCAGTTTTGCCATTATGGGTGCATATGGTTTGTTTCATTGCTTACTGGAAAAATGTTCAAAACAAATTTAAAACACTCTCTAACAAGTGTACTGTATTGTACAAGGAATATAATTTTAGTACAATGAGGAAGGTGTATCAAAGAGCACATGTATGTTTCATATGCAAGGGGCCTATGATTTGAAAACAGCCCAAAATTAATCTTTATCTGCCACTGGCAAAATGTATTTTCTTTGAATGTGGGTTTCAATGCTGTTTCAATGAATGTGAGTTTCAAGGGCAGAGAAGTTTTAATGCTAAGTTTTCATTGTGAGACTGCATTGCTTTGTTTAACAGATGACTTAGTGTTTGTGCTGTAAAATACAAAATAAAACTTTCAAATGAAGTCCAACTCATCATAGAAGTAAAGCAGTATGCACATTAGTGTTTATGGTAAATGGAGTGAAATAGCCAAGTAATGGTTCATTGGAATGGCTGCAGAGGCTCCATTCAACCATTATTTTGTCAGGGGGGAAGGGCAGCAAACTCAGACAGGCCCAGCTGAACTATACCTCCCAACTGTCCAGATTTTCAAAGAATGAATAGATTTTTGCTTCTTATTTTTGGTTTGTTCTTCATAAAATTTGTAGTTTTCTGGCAAATCATTTAGGAATTAAGTCACTAAATAATAAGTTTCAGACTTCATAACCTTCAGAAAAATGCAAGTTAAAGTAAGAGCTGTTCTATCAACTGTCTCAATTTATACCAGAGCAATTTTTAGTACTGTTTATATGTGCCCCCAATATATTTGGCCTTGTTCAGATTTACTGCATTAACAGATTGAGAGGTACATGCAAATAAATTGCTTTATAGAATTAGGCATAGCCAACCTCTCAACTGTCCCCAATTTTTGGCTCAAAATGTTGCTCTTCCCCCTAATAATCCCTCCGCAAAATAGCAATTTTGGAAGAAAACATGGAGGGTTTACAATTAAGAAATAACTGTAATAATCAAAGTTATAGATTACTTGAAATGCATGTAGATTCTTTTATTTTGTCAGCTGCTCAAGGTAGCAGTACTAATATAAAAGTGTCCCTTCTTTGACAGGTAGCAGCTGTATTGTGTGTCTATTTTATATTTTTGCATCACATTTTTGGTCCATTTTTCATAAAGTTGTGTTTTTTGGCAAGTTAGTGACAAATCACTAAAAACTGAAGTTAGAAAATGACAGACACTTGAGTTTCAGATTTTATACCCTTCAGAAAATTCATACTAATGCAAGACCTATTCTATTATCTTTCTAAGTTTATTAGAGCAATATTTAAAAATTGTCCTTATTTTTGGGCCTTTGTCCCACTTCTGTGTATGGCTTTGTCCAGATTTCTTGCTCTTGAGGTTGAGAGGTATGACAAATGTGTCAGGGCCATCACAGTCAGCCAGAGAGATTTCAAATTGTGACATGCTTGTTGCACCCCACTCCCCCATGTAGTGACTCTGGATGTGTCCAAGCAAGGCAAGGAGTAGTTGTATCTACCTTGGATGGGGAGGACACACTGCATAAGTACTACAGTGGCTTTTCATCTGTCCTTGATTTTGCAGAATGGTCTGGTTTCTGTCATATTTTTGTACTGTTGATTTATGCTTATTACTCAGATTTATGCTTATTACTCAAAGAGCCTATTGCTCTGTGTTTAAATAGCAATGCTTTAATGACCATAAGGTAAGCTTGTCTGAGATCGTAAGATGCAAGTAAGCTTTAATAAGCATACTGTTAAAGAATTGCCAACATTGAAAGCCTTTCTGTTGTTGCCATGCAGAGAATACTTGACTAGATAATGTATAAGCCTTGGGTATTAAAGGACAGGATTCCATTATTTTAAAAAGCTCATTACACTTGTTGGAGACTTCCAGTCATCTCTACAGACTTTACGCGTAAACTAAACAGAATGCCAATCATGTGTGGTCCATAACCTGTACAGTAATCCTTTAAGCAATGTATCTTGAGCTTGTTTCTTGTTTGCTTTTCATTTTTTACTTTTATCATGTTTTCCCCATGAAACAAGTTGTCAGGCAGCAGGTCTTTTTGGATAAGAAACATTTTTACAAGTGGGGCATCACATAGATTTCTACTTTCAGCATGTTACTTGGTACTTTAATAAAGCTGAATATATTATAATTAGAACTGCAGTGCAAGGAGAAGTGGTTTGAGTTGAGTGCTTCTGGTTTTTCTTATACTTGATTTTGACTGGCATTCCAGTAATGTATTTAAAAAGTAATTTATTTTTTCATGCCTCACAACCTTTTGTTTCCATCTAGATATTAAGTAAGCTGTCATGCAGCCAATTCATTGAAATATTTTTATTCTTCTACACTTATTTTTGTCTTGATTGGACTTTCATAATGATGGTTTGCCACTCAGGGCAGCGTATTTAATTAAAGTTAGTTTTTTGTGGTTTTGTGCATAGCTCCTCCCCTTTCTGATTGACCACACCCCCTCCCCTTGACCCCACCCATTCAGCTGTCTCCTGCAGCCCCCCTGTGATTTGAAGTCACCAGCCGCCACTGAGTATATATAGGTTTATAGGTAGGTACTAGGCTATTGGTCCTAGGGCCTATATAAGCCTAGCCAAACAGTACCCTGGCTTTTGCCACCCAAAAAAATTATTTTCCTGTGCCCCTGTCAAACAGAGCCACAGAAGTGATCCCCAGGGTGAATTTCCTATCTCCCATCCAATCATCAAGAATTTTCTTGAAGAGTGCTAATGAGCTTTGTTTGATATAGATAGGTAGTTTGTTCCAGAGTATGAGAAGTTGCTAGGACAGGAATCTATCCCTCCAGCATGTTCTGTTTATTGTGGTGACAAGGTTTAGGTCCCTAGAGCATGTAGCTCGGGGGGATTGGGATTTCTTTGCGTGGAGCATGTCCAACAGCTCTGGGTTTGACATAGCTTTGTATGTTAGGCAGAGATCGCTGCTGAGTAGGCAATATGTGACAGAGTAAAGCTGGAGTTTTTTGAGACGGTTTGCGTAGGGCATCTGTTTGAGGCCGGTAATCCTCTTTGTGAGGTATTTCTGTGGCCTTTCCAGTTGTTGTAGATGTCTTGTCAGGTACATACCAAAAGGGGCGTTGTACTCTATAATGGGTCTAATGAGTGATGGGTAGAGGGGAACAATGACCTCTTTTTTCCTGGATGAGAAACCTTTTGTGATAAGGTGTACCACGTAGAAGGATTTCCTGATGACTGTGGTGATGTGATTATCAAAGGAGAGACTACTGTCCACCTGTGTCCCAAGGTCTCTTATCACACTTTCGGTGTTAAGTAGACTACCGCCTATGTGGTAGTTCATGGGTACAGAGTTTTTACCAAAAGGGATGACAATGCACTTTTTGGCATTGAGTTTGAGGCCATGGCTTTGACACTAGGCATCTGTCTCAGGGAGGCCTTTTTGTAGGATGTCCACATCGTTAGGAGATTTGATTATGGCTCCTAGTTTGCAGTCATCTGCGAACGTTGTTAGCCAAAGGCCTTGTGTGTTAGCCTCTACTTCAGAGAAGTAGATACCAAACAGGAGCAGACCTAGGACTGAACCCTGTGGTACTCCACTTGTCACTGGTCTACTTTCATGGTGTGTGTTTGGTCAGTGAGCCAGTTGGCTACCCATCTTGTGACATAGGGATTTTATACCTAGTTTAGTGAGTTTGTCTATAATTCCAGAGTTGGAGATGGTGTTGAAAGCCTTGGCGAGATCTAGATAGACTGTGTGTACCACCATACCCTCATCTACAGCTTTGGTGAGCGCTTCAAAGAAGCCTATCAGGTTTAGGAGGCAAGATCTACCTTTTACAAACCTGAACTGCATAGGGTCCAGAGTTTGGAGATTACCAATGTTAGATATTATTAATATAAGGCTGAAATTAATTCTGTTGTAAATATGCTGAAAGAAAAAGCTTGCTTAAATACAGAAACAGAGTTTAGTAATATGTGATCAGCAACCATACTAAATGACTGTGGCTTAAAAAAAGTAAGGAACTTGCTTATAAGTGTATTACACACACATCAAGAAAGCTGACTTCTTACAGACGTGACAAGAATGTAATCTGCTTTCAATGGACAACAGGACATGTTTTTCTAAGAAAGTTTAAAAAAAAACAAGACGTGTTTATCCACAAGGCGTTTCCTTAAAAATATGCTTTTCTCCACTTATCAGCATTTGCACAAGAACAGATGTGTCAGCATTTGCGTCATCAAGGCAGTATCTTTCCAAAACCAAGAGGGTGTGTGTTTAACTAAAATATATATAAAGTCTGTATTAAATCCAGTTATGTTAGGGGTATGGTAGGGACACATTTGTTGTCCTGAGGTAAATGTTATATCTCTCACATCATCTGTACTATATGAGAAGTAAAGTGGAACACTACTTTAATCTGCAACGTTAGTCCGTTTGGTTTATTATAAAAAGTTATTTGTTATTGCTCTAAAGTTGATGCTGCAAAGTATATTCTCTCATCAGTGTATATTCTGCAAGTTTCTGTATGCAACAGACTGTGAATGCAACTATAACCAGTCTTTGATTCCAGCCAGCAAGACTGAGTGTCTTAAGAAGACTTCAAATCCCACAGCAAGCAGCAGTAAGAAGCTCCAAATAATTTTTCAATCAATGTCATTGTTTATAAATTCCATGATGGTACGCTCCATAGCCTTGCAGACCAGGCTCATCAGGCTAATGGGCCGTTAGTTCCCAGGGTCCGTGGTGGCTCCCCCTTTGTGGAGTGGGATAACTGCTGCTGTGCACCATTCAGTGTGCACAAAGCCTGAGGTGAGGCTATGATTGAACATGGTACTTAGGTGGGGTGCCAGTTCATTCTGTAGTTCATGTAGAATGCAGCCTGGGATGTTGTCAGGTCCCATGGATGCTGTGTTCTTGGCTTTGGAGAGTATGTTTTTTACCTGGCAGCTGTGATTCCAGTACAGAGATGGGCCCTTTAGGGGATGAGAGAGGGGTAAAGTTAGCACTGAACCTATCTGCCAGGATGTTGGCAATATCAGTTGGTTCTGTATATTTAGTGCCATTGTGCTGTAACTCAGAGCAGATCTGAGTGTTGCCATTGAGATTCTTGACATAGCTATAGAATGCTTTGTGGTTGTCTTTAGAATCAGTGGCGATTTTGTTTTCGTAACTAGCTTTGGAGGATTTTATGAGGGATCTCAGCTTTCTTTTTCATGTCAAGAGTTGAGGTTTACATAAATTAACATTATCTTTTTAAGAACCTGTATGAATTAACTTGAACACTATTGTGATTGGACATTTTTTTTAATTTTTATATATAGAAATTCTGTTTCATGAATTGTTAGATGGTCTGAAGAAGCTTATTAGCGAAAGCGCTTACCATATTTTTTTTTACATTCGTTGCTGTTAACAATAAATTTATGAACAAGGAATATAAGAAGCTGCCTGGTTGTTTCGTTGTGAGTAGCTGTCTTGGTCTACTTTATATTAACTTTTTTCACAACGAAGCATTTGTCCTGTGGAATATTTTCTGTTTTACTTTGTTATAAAAAGTAAAAAAGTCATAGGCATTCAGATGCTGTGTGGCTGAAACACTGATACCTCCTTAAGTGGGTATAAGATATTACACACAGGGAAGACATTAGCTTGGCTGGGTCTTTCTTGCAGTCAATACATTTTAGAAGGCATAGCCTTATAACAGAAGGATAGGTGATCACAAATGGAAAAGATAATGCCTTTTTAGTGGTATTTGTTGTGTGTGGGTGAAAAGAATTTGCAATAATGTCCAATTCACATTGAAGTGATGTGTTTATGTACCAGGAAGATAGTTATTATTTACCTACTGGGGAAGCAAGATATATGGCTCATATCTACATCTTTGAACATATTCCAGTGAAACAGATAATATCTATTTCATATGTGTCTTGTTTTTAGAGTAAATGGTGATTGGAAGTGATAGCTTCATGTGTGACTTAATAGCTTTAGTCCATACAGCCGTTATTCTAGCACTAGCACATGTCTTGAATTCTTCATAGTTATGGCAGTACTACCTTTTGCAGGAAAAAAAACTGTGGGGAAATGGAGAATTCTACCAGCCTGTCCTATAAATTCTGAGCATGTGAGTGTGTGTGTGTGTTTGTGTGTGTGTACCTAGACAGCCTAGCACATCTTTAAACCATCCATCAAGAAAGCTATATAACCTTTTCAGATACAAAGATGAGAAATGGGCTCTGGATAACCAGATATCCTGATGACTGCAAAATGCATAATATAACTACTGCAATAAAATACATGACATTCAGCTTTAATATCAGACTTGGCAAAAAGGAAATAAAATAGGACTACAAAATAAATGGTCAAAAAATTAAAAAAATGCTGTTGTTAAAGACTTCGGGACAGTGGAAATACATTTTTTGAAAATATATTTTTATTTATTTAAATGTTGCCAAAAACAATCAGTAAAATAAATAACATATATACATATTTTAAAAATTCAGCCAAAATAACAAGCATAAATTAAGTGAAGAAGTATCATTTACAATTTAAAATATGCCCTGTATGTTTTTATCCAAGTCCAAAGCGTATGTCACAGCTGGTCTAATTTTAAAGGGCATATTTAGTCATACTATATTAGAAACATATAAAAAAGTATGTGTGTGTGTGTGTGTGTGTGTGTGTGTGTGTGTTTGTGTATGTGTGTGTGTCTGTGTAGGTCTATAATTTATATATTTTTGTCTATAAACATACACATATATACATTTAACAAAACATAAAAAGGAACAAAAGTTTCTTGACTGCCAGTGGCCCTTAAAAATGACTTCTTGAAGATTCTCTCAAGCATCTACAGCAGCTTCTAGACTGTCTCTATTCAATCCCACATGCTAACAACAGGTATTTTTGTATTCTAATTTGCTGGTCTCCTCCTGGACAGCACTGCCCCAGGCAAGATAGAAAGAGAGAGAGCGACAGAGTTGTGTTTAATATATACGAAATGGAATAAAGATTGTATGGACTAAAGCTATTAAGTCACACATGAAGCAAGCTTGTGGAATGCAGACTATGGGAAGCAGACATCATTTTACTCCTAAAGTCAAGAGGTTAAACACTCACAAAGAAGCACACAAGCTTACATGCATAAGAAAGCTGCTTCAGTTACTCATTAGGAAGGTAAACAGAATTTCATTCACTTCACCAAATTAACCTGACTGTGGTATTATCAGACAAATAAACCTGTTGATCTGGATAAAATAAAACAAATGCACCTGCACCCTCTCCTGTTTAAACTAAGGCTGCCATTAAGCACGTTTTCATCATTTCACTTAAGCAAACATATGCAGAATCACTCTTGAAGCACCTGTCTTGAGAACTATCCAGCCTGATAGAAGTGTTGCTATAGAAATGCTGTCTGGTACAAATATCCATGGCAACCAGTCATGACTAGCACATGTCTTGAATTCCAATAGCAAGGAAGTATGAACCTGATATTCTGACAAAAGTGATGGCTATGGTAGAGTTGACCCTACTGTGAAAAGATAATGTAACACTATGAAGAACCTCAATGCTACAAGATAACAACTCTGAAATTCTGACATTCAACTGTGTACTTTTAGCTCTTTCACCAACCATTCAGGAGAGACTAACACATGCATTGTATAAGTACAAATCAAAACAAGTGCAAAGTTAGGACATGAATGCTTGCACAAAGAACTAAAGAATTATCCTTTTTTTTCAGACAATCTTTTTTATTACTTTTGCTGAGTGGAAGCTTATTTCAGTATGATATGACTATATATATATATATATATATATATATATATATATATATATATATATATATATATGTTCTGTAGCGGTGTGCAAGGACTTAGTTCCAGAAACAATGCTCATACTAACAAAACTAGCCTCCTGCATATGAAAAGAACGTGTCATTTTAATATTTTGCACATGGTTTTGTCGTGTGTTTGTGCGCTTCTTTGGGTATTTGTATCTATCCAGACAGGCTTAAACAACTTCAGGCTAGCCATCAAGGGCATTTAATTTGCTGTGTTGTACTATATGCAGAGCAGGTAACTGAGTTTGTCAGGCAGTAGTTGTCAACATAAGCCTGCTTGGTAGTGGGACAGTAGGGGGAGTTACAGGTAGGGGAGCGAGAGCAGGAGAGTAAGCAGATGGGAAGTGAAGTAGGGTAAGAGGGGGAGGGAAAATGTGTACTGCTTGTGACTGTTTTTAAGCAAATCCTTATTAACTTACTAAAGCAAATACACTAGTAGTGTAGTTCTGGGCCTTTCTCTAGTTACATAGGCATCTAATATTGTCTTTTCATATTTACATTAATAATTCCTAAACTATGTCTTGAACACGTTTTTGAAAGATTTCATCTAATGTACAGTACAGCTGCACTAGTACGTGGCCTCTGTCTAGTGTAGAGATTTTAACTGTTGTTCATATAATATTTATATTGTCATGAATTATACATATTTTGTTAAATATTTCTATAAAATAGAACTACAGACAGAACTGCGTTGCCTCATATGAAAGCTTGCAGCAGGAGGAACAAAAATGCTGCTGATAGTATGTGGGTAATTTGAGTGGTTGCTGCGATATTGTAAGTTATTTACAAAGTATTACAAACTTAATAGATGTCCTTAATATTGATCATTGCTACACTAGCCTTAGCTATATAGGTTATATTTTGCCAAGGATATAATGGCCGGCTAGCTTCCCAAGTTTCACTGGACCTTCCATGAGCCCAAACTGTTAAGCAGCTTGAACTGAGCTGACCAAAAGATAAGTCTGGGCGTGAAGCACTTTACAGCTTTACTCCCACTGATGAGGACACTCCAATGAGGCTTTTGAGGATCAATGGTCAGCTTGTGCTTTTCTTTGCTGGACAGATACATTTCCTTTGAAGAAAAAAACTTCCATTTTATTAAATTTTGTTAATGTTTTATTACTTTCCTCTTCAGGAAAGATATTAATGCTAGGAGTGCTGTTATTTTATGGACTGGCTTGAAAATGGAATGTCCTTTTAAAGAGAGCTGGTTTCTTTCTGTCAGTTGAAAAATTGTGTTTATTTTTCTGTTGTGGATTTGCCACAGTGTTTAATGTGCTTTTACTGTATTATTATTTTTATGTCAAAAAATTAATTTTTGTGGACTGGTAGTTTTACCAAGATTTGCTGCTAGTCTTCCCTGGGAAAGAGGCACCATTTTCGGCTTGACAGGGAAACAGTTTTACAAGATGCTGTGACGTCTGCAAGAAGGGTTTATGAGTTCCCAGCTCTTATGATGAATCAACACTATCTCATTTTCCACAGGTACAGGACTTCTTTGACAGCTAATCCTTCGTTTATGCCTAAAGTGGTATCAGAGTCTACTTTAAGCCAAATTATCCATCTCCCCATTTTTTTTCCTGAACCTAAAAATAAAGAAGAAAGGATATTCTGTACCTTGGATATTCACAGACAACTCAGGTTCTGTACTGAAAGAACTAATCTTACAGATCTTTGGATCAATTTTTCATTTCTTGTGAAGGTAAGAAGGGACAACCTGAGTCAAAACTGTCCAAATGGCTATTACCTTTTGTTGTACTCACCGTAACAAATCTATTCCAGGCAAGGTCAAGGCCAACTCTACCAGGGCCTTGGCTTTCATTTATGGCATTTTGGAAAGGGGTGGATTCTAGGAGTATTCTAGAAACTGCAACTTGGTCCTTTGTATGTAGTTTTACAAAGCACTATAAGCTGGATTCCTTCTCTAGGTGTAAACCAGGTTTTGCTGGGACCATACTCCAGGGGCTCTTGGACCCTTCTCCTTCCACCTCCCAGATATAGTTAGCTATGGTAACCTACCCATATATACCTAAGGCTACTGCAGCAGTGAGAAATATGAAGAACATAACACAGTTGTGTAATTTAAACTTGCTATAACAGTAGATGTTTGAATTGTCACTGCTGCCCTCTCTCCATCCCCCTTGGTTTTTGGTGTGATTTTTATGGCTCGGTGTGGACATTTATTTTTTGTTGTTCCTAGCATTGTTCTTTCAGGGCTCAACCTCCCTCTCTCTGCTGCCAGGAAAGCTCCGAACAGCTTTGCACCCATACTTGTCTTTTAGTCAGCTTAGCTCATGCTACCTGACAGTTTGGGTGCATGGCAAGTTCCCTGAAGCTTTGGAAGCTGGCCAGCTATTGTGTCTTTCACAGGATATAGCCCATATAAGCTAAGACTACTGCAGCAGTGATCATTCGAACAAATGCTGTTATAGTAAGTTCAACTTAAAAAACAGTTTGCGCCGAAAGGCTTGTCATTTATACTTCTTTAGTAATCTCTATGGTTCCAGAGATAAGATCAGAATTTGATTTTATCAAAAAGTTTAAGCTCCACCCTTTGGAAGTTACAGAGCAAGTATTCAGAACTCCACTACAAGGTGCAGAACAAGCAGTACATACAAGCTACAGCATTAATGCATTACACAGAATTGCTTAAACACTGTAGCACTCATCTCCAATCAAACTAAATTAAATACAAAGTTACTATGGAGGTGCCTTGAAAAGTTAACTTACCAAGATGAAATGCTGCTAAGGTACTCTCTTGCAATTAAGACCCTCTTGAAGTTAAGAACTGACCTGATTTAAAAAGACACACCGGTAGTTTATACACTATGGTTACTGAACTCACCTTTTGAAAGGAGGGAGGTTAATTAAACAGTTCCATAGTAACTCAGTAACATTTAAAATATTCACACATAATATTATATATATATATATATATATATATATATATATATATATATATATATATATATATATATACTGTCCTAACTAAGAGTTGCAGAAAGGTTAATTTCCTTGAGATCTGTCATGATACCATGAATATTTCTATGGTCTACGTAAGTACTTTTTAGCAGTCAGTTTACGTATTATGTGCAATAAATCTGAATACAGAACATGACACTAAGCGATTGTGCTATTTTGCTTGCTTCTGCTATACTTGTAAAACAGCTTTTGACAATGCAATGCATGGTGCAACATGAATCCATTCTGTTCTAATGCAGGACAGCATACAAATATGAGATGTATGACATTTTTACAAGACGTGATCCCTTAGTACTGATCTACTAAAAGCTGTACATGGCTATGATATTTTCTAAGATATGACATTGACATTATTAATAAAGCAACTGGTTGCAGTATACAAGTAATTAATAGCATTCTAAATTGGGATGCTAAACTATAATGGAGCATTTTGTATGAGCAAGCTTGGAAATGCCTGAAGGTAACAGACATCTGCCCAATAACTATGTTCCTGCACATTTACCAACATTTGACAATGCAGCTGTATTCCATGATGTGTTATCATGGTGATTATCTGTTTACAATAATTGTTAAACCTGGGTTCTCTAATTTGTGCATATGTTGCTTTACAATTTTCCATGCAATTTAAGAATTGTAACAGCATGGGTCTCTGTATTCTATATACACATGTTGCACTAGAAATAGACTGAAAAATCATTTAGGAAAATAATTTTATAAAATCAAGTATGAATCATTCAGAAAAATGATGAAAGTAACCATTCAGAAAAGTAATGATGAAATTTGCAAAGTCTTTCAATAATCTGTAGGAGAATAAAGAATCATTTTGAGAAATCTGAAATATTACTCACAGAGTAATTGTAATCAATATGAGAAAAAATTCATACAACAGAGTGTAACAAGAGTGACTAGGAAAAATACAGTGAAAACATCTAAAAAGAATGTCAAACACAACCATGTACTACTAGAAGTGGATTGTGCCTGTAGGTGTAATATATGTATGGGCCCATGTGTACATCTATATGTATATGTGTATATGGGCCCATGTGTACGTCTACATGTATCTGTATGTATTCATTTGTACCACTTATTCAGTACAGTATTTAGTATTCAATATAGATATATATATATATATATATATATATATATATATATATATGTGTGTATATATACTGCCAAAAAGTGTATCATGTTCTATTCCACCCAGTATAAACTACAGTACTTGGTACACTTCTCTTCTTCTTCTTTCGGCTGCTCCCATCAGGGGTCGCCACAGCAGATCAACTGTTTCCATTTCTTCCTGTCCTCTGCATCTTGCTCTGTCACACCAACCATCTGCATGTCCTCTCTCACCACATCCATAAACCTAATCTTAGGCCTTCCTCTTTTCCTGTTACCTGGCAGCTTCATCCTTAGCATCTTTTTCCCAATATACTCTGCATCCCTCCTCAGCACATGTCCAAACCAACGTAATCTTGCCTCTCTGGCTTTGTCTCCAAACCTTCCAACCTGGGCTGAGCCTCTAATATACTTATTCTTAATCCTGTCCATCCTCGTCACACCTAGTGCAAATCTTAACATCTTCAACTCTGCCACTTCAAGCTCTGACTCCTGCCTTTTTGTCAATGCCACTGTCTCCAACCCGTATAACATAGCTGGTCTCACTACCCTCTTGTAGACCTTCCCTTTCACTCTTACTGGTACTCGTCTGTCACAAATCACTCCTGACACTCTTCTCCACCCACTCCATCCTGCCTTTACTCTCTTCTTCACCTCTCTTCCACACTCACCATTACTCTGAACTGTTGATCCCAAGTATTTAAACTCATCCACCTTCGCCACCTCTACTCCTTGCATCCTCACCATTCCTCTATCCTCCCTCTCATTCACACACATATATTCTATCTTAGTTCTGCTGACCTTCATTCCTCTTCTCTCTAGAGCATATCTCCACCTCTCCAGGGTCTCCTCCACCTGTTCCCTACTCTCACTACAGATCACAATGTCATCTGCAAACATCATAGTCCACAGGGACTCCTGTCTGATCTCGTCTGTCAACCTGTCCATCACTATTACAAATAAGAAAGGGCTCAGAGCTGAACCTTAATGTAATCCCACCTCCACCTTAAACACATCCGTCACTCCTACCGCAGACCACACCGCTGTCACACTACCCTCGTACATGTCCTGTACCACTCTTACATACTTCTCTGACACTCCCGACTTCCTCATACAATACCACAACTCCTCTCTAGGCACCCTGTCATATGCTTTCTCTAAATCCACAAAGACACAATGCAACTCCTTCTGACATTCTCTGTACTTCTTCATCAACACTCTCGGAGCAAACGTCGCATCTGTAGTGCTCTTTCCTGACATGAAACCATACTGCTGATTACTAATCATCACCTCCCTTCTTAACCTAGCTTCCACTACTCTTTCCCATAACTTCATGCTGTGGACTGATCAATTGAATCCCTCTGTAGTTACTACAGCTCTGCACGTCACCCTTATTCTTAAAATTCTAAATTTGAATATTGCTTTTTTACTTGCTGATTAGTAATAAAGCATTTCAGCTGCATTTAGATGCTATCTTTGTCATTTCTCTGAGTAGCTCTGAGACTAAGCATTAACAGAAAACCTTAAAAAGTTATCCGCCCTTCACAAATGCATGGACCTCTGACATCAGTTGTTAATGGGTCACAGGACACTAAGGCTGCCATCACTCCCACTATCAGCACAACATTCATGTTTTGGATCTAACAATCCTGCTGCCAGCATCAGGAGGCAGAGGAACACAAGAAGTCATGCTTTCATCAAACATGAAGTGCTGAGAAAAAGTTGCACGCACTTTTAGCTTTTTTTTGACAATACTGAATTCCAGCTGTGATGTCACAAACCCAGACCTTTAGGGAGAGCTGTTCCCTATTATGTACACGTGGTGAAAATAGTGCAGTGATTGGCTGAAATTCACACAGGGGGTGGGGCACACATGAGAAAGAGCACCACGAAGCCCATGGCTTTTTTATCAGCACTTTTACAGCCATGAGAAGTACTTAAAAAAAAAAAAAAAAAAAAAAAGATCTG
Source organism: Protopterus annectens (assembly GCF_019279795.1). Lineage (NCBI taxonomy): Eukaryota > Metazoa > Chordata > Ceratodontiformes > Protopteridae > Protopterus > Protopterus annectens. Next base: position 1,379,648,501 of record NC_056728.1, on the reverse strand, counting down.
TTTTTTAAGTTGCCACAGCCAGCCAGCAAGACAGTAAGGAGGTTAGCTTGCCAGCCAGCAACCCAGTAAGGAAGCCAGCTTGCTAGCCAGGCAGCAAATCAGTAAGGAGGCCAGCTAGCCAGCCAATAAGGTGCCAGGAAGCCAGGGCCAGCAAACCAGGAGGCCAACAAGATGCCCAGCTAGCAAGGAAGCCAGTAAGCCAGCAAGCATGTAGGCCAGAAGGGTGATCAACAAGCCAGCCAGTAAAGTGGCTAGCCTGCCAGCCGGCCTGGAGGCCAGCAAGGTGGCCAGATACCAGCAGGTCAGCCAGCCAGAAGGGCAGCAAGTTGACCATCAAGCCAACCAGGAGGCCAGCAAGGTGGTCAGCAGCCAGCTCAATGGTAGGGAAGCCAGCAAGCCCAGAGGTAGGGTAGCTAGACAGGTAACAAGTGGAGGTGGTAAGGATAGTGGAAAGCCAGCCAGCAAACCAAGCAATGCCAAGGTTGTCCTGTTCTGCTCTATGGTGGCAAGTACAGCTAGCATTTTAGTTCTGTAACTTTTAAAAGTGGAAATGTATTATATTTCTTTTGTTTTATTTTTTCTTATTTTTCTTAATGCTGTGCTCAGAGTTAAACGCATTGTGTTGTACACTGCAAATAGATTTTATAGTGGCTGTTTTGGGATGACGTACATGAACTAGTTTTTAAAGGTGAAAGTGTGTGTGCGTGTGCATATACATGTATTTTGAGGGGCTGTGTTCAGAAGTAAATGTAGTGCATTTTGCAGTATCTCACAACTCTCTCCATTTCTCTGGAATGTCTGGGCTGTCACCCTCTTCCCACGGCCACACCCCCGTGATCTCATATAGTGGTCACAACCCCTGTATCCCACTTTGGACTGCTGGAAAGACGGCAACACTATATGGTATATATATATATATATATATATATATATATATATATATATATATATATATATATATATATAAGCAAGAAGTAAAATGGTTGAACATTGTACAACTGTTTTGCAATCAAAACATTAACTGCATTGTATACCATACCTTTTGCAATCAGCTTAACTGGTGTGCTTGTACCTTTTTTTGAATGTGCTGATTTCCTTTTGTATCCTTATGGTCTACAGTGACAAACTGCAGTGATATGGTATTTTGTCCCTAACAAGATTCTGATACAGTTTTAATCCACAAATTGGGCTGGCTATCATAAACTTAGTCAAATGGCTCTATTAAAAATGTATACATATACTATTTACTTTAAGAACAACTGTTTTATTTCATAGGTTCATAGGTAGGTACTAGGCTATCGGCCCAAGGGCCTATGTAAGCCTAGCCAACAAGGTTCTCTGGCTTACGCCACCCAAGAAAGTTATTTTCCTGTGCCACTGTCGAGCAGATACACAGAAGTGATCACCGGGGTGTATTTCCTATTTCCCATCCACTCAAGATTTTTCTTGAAGAGTGCTAATGAAGAGCTTTGCTTGACATAGATGGTAGCATGTTCCAGAGTATGGGAAGTCTCTGGGATAGGAATCTATCCCTCCAGCATGTCCTGTTTATTGTGGTGACAAGGTTTAGGTCCCTAGAGCGTGTAGCTCGGAGGGATTGGGATTTCTTTAGGTGTAGCATGTCCAACAGCTCTGAGTTTTACACAACTTTATATGTTAGGCAGAGATCACCTTGGAGTAGGTGATATGCTATGGAGTAAAGCTGGAGTTTTTTGAGACGGTCAGTGTAGGGCATTTGTTTGAGTCCAGTAATCCTCTTTGTGAGGTACTTCTATGGCCTTTCCAGCTACTGCAGATGTCTTGTGAGGTACATTCCAAAAGGGGTGTTGTACTCTATAATGGGTCTAATGAGTGTCGAGTAGAGGGGAACGATGACCTCTTTTTTCCTGGATGAGAACCCTTTTATGATGAGGTGTGCCACGTAGAAGGACTTCCTGACTACTGTGGCGATGTGACTATCAAAGGAGAGACTACTGTCCACCTGGGTCCCAGGGTCTCTTATCACACATTTGGTGTTAAGTAGATTGCTGCCTATGTGGTAGTTCATGGGTACAGAGTTTTTACCAAAGGGGATGACACTGCACTTTTTGGCATTGAGCTTGAGGCCATGGCTCTGACACCACGCATCTGTCTCAGAGAGGCCCTTCTGTAGGATGTTCACATCATTTGGGGACTTGACTATGGCTCCGAGTTTGCAGTCATCTGTGAACTTTGTTAGCCAGAGGCCTTCTGTGTTAGCCTGTACTTCAGAGAAGTAGATACCAAACAGCGGTCCCAGGACGGAACCCTGTGGTACTCCACTTGTCACTGGTTTGAGGTCAGATTTGGAGTCTTCAACTTTTACAGTGTTGGTTCTGTCAGTGAGCCAGTTGGCAACCCATCTTGTGACGTAGGGATTTATGCCTAGTTTATTGAGTTTAGCTATAATCCAGAATGGGGGATGGTGTCAAAAGCCTTGGCCAGGTCAAGATAGGCTATGTGAACCACCTTACCCTCATCTACAGCTTTGGTGACTGCCTCAAAGAAGTCGATCAGGTTCAGGAGGCATGATCTGCCTTTCACAAACCTGAACTGGGTGGGATCCAGAGTTTGGAGGTTACCAATGTCTTTGTTTAGGAGTTCCATGATGATAAGTTCCATGGCCTTGCAGACCAGGCTCATCAGGCTAATAGGTCTATAGTTCCTGGGATCAGTGGTGGCTCCCCCTTTGTGGAGTGGGATAACTGTTGCTGTGCACCATTCAGTGGGCACAAAGCCTGATGTGAGGCTATGATTGAACATGGTGCTTAAGTGAGGAGCTAGTTCATTCTGAAGTTCGTGTAAAATGCAGCCTGGGATGTTGTACGGTACCATGGATGCTGTGTTTTTGGCTTTAGAGAGTGCAGCTTTCACCTGGGATTACAGGGACTCTGCAGTCTTCCTGTATAGATATGGGCCCTTTAGGGGGTGGGGGGGGGGTAAAATTAGCACTGAAACTATCTGCCAGGATGTTGGCAATATCAGTTGGCTCTGTAATTTTCGTGCCTTTGTGCTGTAACTCAGAGCAGATCTGGGTGTTGCCATTGAGATTCTTGACATAGCTATAGAATGCTTTGTGGTTGTCCTTGGAATTAGTGGCAATTTTATTTTTGTAGCTAGCTTTGGAGGATCTTATAAGGGATCTCAGCTTCTTACTGAGGCTGAGCAGGGAGCTCCTCCACTCATCGGATTTTACTCTCTTTTGCAACAGTTTCTTCCTTCTGTTGTACAGTTTGTTTATGGCAAGGGACCACCAGATTGGCTTCCTTTTTTTGGAGGATAGTGTCTTGGTTCTGTTTGGGATAGCAAGATCCATGCACTCATGTAAGTGCTTATAGAGTGCATTTGTGTAGGATTCAGCAGTTGTAACTGTATTGTCCATCTGCATGGGTGTCATGAAGTTCACTACTTGTGTCTTAAGAAGCATGAAGTTGGCTTTGTAGAAATTTTTTACTGTGGTTTCCTTAATGGGGGGTGGGGGTGGGATGTGGATATCAAGGGTGATTAGCTTATGGTCGGATCGGACCAACGAGGAGTTGATGTCAGGTGTGGAACACCGGTCACTCATGTTGGTAATGACTAGGTCTAGGATATTGTTGCCCCTGGTGGGGGTGTGGATAAGTTGATCTAGGGCATTGGAGTTTATGAATTCCAGAAAGCGTTGTGCTAAGGAGTTGGTGCATGAGTAGTTTTCCCAGTTAATGGTGGGGTAGTTGAAGTCGCCCATTATTAGAGTGTTTGGTTGAACCCTAATATTTTCCAGTACATCAAGAAAAGAGGAGTGGGAATCCTGAGGCATGGTGGGGGATCTGTAACAAGCTACAATTTGGATTGCAGTTTTGCCAAGAGTTAGTTGCACTTGGATAACCTCGGATGCATTATGCTGAGCAACTAGCCTGCAGGTGTGGATATCCTTAATAAATATGGACACACCCCCACCTTTGGTGTTTCAGTCCAGGTTACATGGCCGAAAGGTGTGGTATGAGTTATAGCCTGGTAGTGCAGGGGTGCTCTCTGGAGCCTTGAACCAGGTCTCAGTCACTGCACAGATATCGATGTTCTCCATTTTAAGGAGTGCCTCGAGTGAGTGCATTTTGAAATTTAGACTTCTAGCATTCAGTAGTATTACCCTCAGTTTTTGCTTGCTTGTTCCTGTTATGGTGGTGAATTTGTTACTTGAACCCTGCCTAAAAAAGGCACTATAGGGGCAGCAAGAGCCTTAGCCAGTATCCGGAATCCCAGAGGCAACAGGTGCAGGCCATCTGTGGCAAAGCATCGTGGTCTGTTGACCATGTTGTCATCCCAAGCAGACAGATACCGGATCCCCTTAGAATGACATCAGAAGCTTAGCCAATTGTTGAAGTCAATCATTTTGTCCTTGTACTGCGGTATCATTCTGGGCGATGGCAGAATGCAACTCAGGGCTAGGGTCATACCTGCCTGGGCTACAAGATCGGAGAGCTCTTCCATGTCTCTTTTCATGTAGTCCATGGAGGTACATCTCAGGTCATTCACACCAACATGGACAATGACAGAGTCATATTTGTACTTGTTGTGGAGTGACCTGAGTGCATGGGTTATGTGGCGGATCCTGGCACCCGACAGGCAGCTGACAGTAACCTTCTCCTTGTTTAGCCTGGTGAGTGGGACATCAGTGTGCCTGACTATAGAGTCATCTATGACTAGTGTGTTGGGTATGTTGTTTTGCCTTATTGGCTGTGTTTGAGTGGCACACTGAGTCTGTGGGCTATGTGTCATTTGGGTTGTGTTGGAGGATGGAGGTTGCTTGTGTTTCTGCTTTGGAGGTCCATGTTGCTTAGGCAGATTATTATTGAGAGCCTCCGCGAAAGTTTTTGAGTTTCTATGTGTGGATTTTGGTGGTGTAGACATAGTGAGACTATGTGATGAGTGTGGTGTGGTGCAAATGTTTACCTTCTCCTCATGACTGTCAGGTTCAGTCTTGGTTGGAGAGAGCTTTACCTCCAGTTTAGCTATATAAGTGCATCTCTCACAGCTTGTAGTGTTGGGTGGTATGGGGAGAGGGTTGTCTGTGTACATGAGGCAATTTCTACATTGCCTCAAGATGCCCAGATTCATCAGATAGACAGGGGAGAACACTGGGAGCTGACCCTTGGACATGCCTGAATAAAAGCTATTTTCCTCTCTTCAAGCATTTATAGAAAGAAGACATTCAGAAATAACTATTTAGATTTGGGTAGCGAACACCCATTGTTATGAAGAGAAATATTGTCAAAGAACAATATATCAGATTGTCTAGAATTGTTAGTGAGGACGTTATGTTCCTGAAGGAATGTGAGGTACTTAAACAACTACTTTTGTCCAGACATTATCCTGAGGTGTTAACAGAATAGATAAAGAAAGAAGTGGTTAGATTTAGAAGAAATAAATATTCAACAATTCTAAAGACTGGTTTTGTAGCAAAGCCCAAGTCGGAAGATATTGGTAAGGAAATTAGATTTCCTTTACCTATTAGTAAAGACATGGATTGGATACAGAATGAGTTAGTAACTGGTGAATTATAGAGGGGAATGCTGACTTAGTCCAAGTACTGGGTAGTGAGCCAACTTTTTGTTATAAAAAAATGAAGACACTGAAAGAATTTTTTGAAATAGGGTCAGCATCAAAGAGACAGTGTAATAGTGTTTTTAAAGGTATGCATAAATGCAGAAAATCTAATGTATGTAATGACATAAATGTTTGTAAAGAATTTTACCTGACTGCTAGAAACTTTAAGGTAAATATGTATAAATGTTATAACTGTAATTCAAAAAATGTTGTTTATTTAGGGATTTGTAATACATGTATGAGGTTTTATATTGGGAAAACAACAAGAAAATTAAGAGATTGTATTAGGAAACATAAGTCATCCATTAAAAATATAGATTTAAAAAATGCCATAGCTAAACATAGACTGTTGTGTATAGATTTTACAGGTTTTAAGTTTGTTGTCTTAGAACAGCTTGATCATTTTATCAGAGGCTGACATATTTCCGGGTTTAAATGAAGCTCTTAACATTAAATGTGTATTGAAATGGAATAGATAGTAAGTGAGGTTATGTACAATCCCCATTTGATTGTTTTTTAGACATTTAAATAGTTTCACTGTTTGTTTGATGTTTTTCTGAGGAAGTCTTAGTATTAAAAAGAGATGAAAATGCTAAGTTTTATGTAGTCCGAGTTTTTGTTCACTCACACCAGTATTGTCTTTTTAAAAATATGTGTGTGTGTGTGTGTGTGTGTGTGTGTGTGTGTGTGTGTGTGTGTGTATGTGTGTATATATATATATATATATATATATATATATATATATATATATATATATATATATATATATATATATATATATATATATACACACACACAGCTCTATGTCAGATGATCAAGTCTGCAGAAACTCAAACTTCATACGGACGAGACCATATGATCGAGTTTCTGAAAACTCAAACATCAAAAAACAAAGAACAAAAAAACAAAAAAATCTACTTTTTTATGTTTATGCAGGGGCAAGCTGCCCTGCACCCCCACACCCCCCTGCAAATTATATATACACCAACTCTGAGATCACACTACAGTTAAGAAAATGGTAAATTTCCCGATCCTCGCTGTACAGCACCCTATATAAACTCAATCATATGGCCCGGACCATATGACTTTCGAGTTTCTAAAAACTCAGTCAACTGATAGGGATCCATACATGCACACATTGATATATATATATATATATATATATATATATATATATATATATATATATATATATATATATATATATATATATATATATATATACACACACACACACACACACACACACACACACACACACACACACACACACACACACACACACACACACACACACACACACACACACACACACACACACACACAGACACACACACACACACACACACACACACACACACACACACACACACACACACACACACACACACACACAGGCAAAAGATAGACCATAATTTACTTTTGCTGTACAGACATTCACCTTCAGCATGAAACTCACTGGACAGGTAGTTACATAACTCATGAACACATTTTCAAAAGGTTTCTACATTTAGGTTTGTTCATCCACAGAATGGTGTCCCCATGCTCCTGTGAAATAACAACAAAGACAATACACATTTTATTAAGTGATAGTGTAAAACGTGCATTTTGGTATTGGAAAGGTTCATTAACATTAGACAAGAAAACTACCAATGATGATATTAATGTGTTTCAGTATAAATGCGCCTACGCCATGCTGTTTATCCCTGATGTCACTTAGTTATCTGCAGCTGCCATAAAAAGACTGCACTAGGTTTTTGCATTTGTCAGCGCATACTATTAAAATATTTAGACGGTTTAGAAAGAAGTATTGTGATGTTTTGTTTTTCAGTAAATCTTTATAAGAAAAGCAGCCCTGAATGCTTAATGTGCCTAATTTATCAAAACAAACTTGAAGCAAATAAAAAATACATTACATAGGCTCATAGGTTGGTACTAGTTATCAGCCCTAGGGCCTATACAAGCCTAGCCATAACAATTCCGTGGGTATTTCTTCCCACAATATTTACTTTCCAAAAAAATTTCAGTCTCAAGCAACATTGAAGGTCACCACAAATTATGCATAGACAGCAAGCAATGGCTTTTCATTGGAATTGTGCTATTACACATCAATGTTACCACTGTAACTGAATTACAGGAAGGACACTTGTAGGTTGAATATGAGTCACTGCCTACTCTGAGCTCTGAACATAAGTCTGTTAAGTGCTGTCTATTTATTGCAACATGTTATTTGTCCTTATGATCAGTAAGGGACAATGCAGAAGTTCTGACAGCTGAAGAGACATACATCCCTCAATTGCAATATATATTAAGGCGGCTGTGTAAAAATGGAAGATGGCCTGCAAACATATTTTTCAGTAAAAGCTTTTGATGATACTTAACTATTTGTAATCTAAGCAATTAACTGTATGATTTTTTGACATATACTGATGATAAATTTGTGTGGCCTCCATGGTGGTTAGAAAGCAGACAATGAGGATTGTATAGAAAATTATGCACTTTGTTGGTTAGAGGACAACCGAGGGAAATGCATGCTTGGACAAAAAGCTCTGTGGAGGACAGAGAGAGAAAGAAAGGGATAAAGAAACTATAGCCGCCCCTAAGCTGAATCATGGCTAGCAGCTGAGACTGACATTATTGTCCCATTACACAGTGCACTTCTAATGGCACATATGGATCACTGGGTTATGGATCACTGGGTCAGGTTCTGCCACCTGCACAAAGAAACTGGGACACGGGCTGATAATGGGTATTAGGAAAACTAATGAAGAGGATGGAGCAAAAGATGAAGGAGAGAGAGGGAAGGGAGATACTACAGCAGTGCAAGGGTAATTTAAACCAGAGCAATTAATGAGAAGGTTAGAAGAAGAGAAAAGGACATAAATGGAGTTAGAAAAGTAATAATACAAGATGAACTAAAGGGAGTTCTGTTACATGGAGGGAGATAAGGCCACAAAATACAGTGGCAAAAGGAACACAGAGGGATGTTCAATGTAGGGTTTAAGGAATAATGCTGGGTAAGACAGAAGAAATTGGGGGAGGGGGATTGTTCAGGACATCTGCTGTGCACACTCAAGCAGCTTAACAGGCCACTCTTCCCCCCCTGATGTCCTCATATCCTGATGTTCCACATTAGGACAACTCACTAGATAGTGTGTGATCACTATTCTGTAACTTATAAGAAGCACCTATATATAAAACTAAAACAGAGATCTTTTCATTTCCATGGCTGTCACTTAAGATTAGTCAAACATGCCTTTATATTTTAAAAGTACTCATTTGCTAGTATTCTACTTAAATATGTAGAGAGATTACATGGTATCTGGGTAGTTAGTAAATAGATATATATGACACAAATGATTGTACAATTAATTGAAATGTGAAGCATTATGAAACTGAGCAGTCAGCCTAGGGAAGAACACTATGAATGTTTTGCACATGGACATACAGTCCCCATATCATGCCATCCCCAGTAACACTGCATTATAACAAAAGGGTATTTGTTTTACTTTGGCATAATGATGGTTGTGTTGGATGCATCTTACAATTTAATATGGCACTACACTAAGTCACCATTCTATTATGGTGTCCTACTGTGGAAAGCAGAAGATTTGAGAATTAAAAAGCCCATGAGCGTGTAACCTACATGTGAATGCTGTGATCTATTTCTGGCCATGTACTGACACCTAAACAACTATGGTGTCACTGCTTAATGAATCAATAGCAACACTAATAACACACCAAATAATTTATTAAAGCTTGTACTGACACCCACAGGCCTGTTTTGCACCACGCCTGTCACCACTGATGTTTCCTGTAGCCTTTTCACAGAATTCCAGTAGGATGCACTTGTACTTTATTTAAAAAACTATTACTTTGTGCTTATGTAGTAGAAGTGAATGATGGGCTAGTTTGCTTACCTATTTACAAAAAGAATAAATGAAGAAACAGCAACATATGCCTCGTGACTAGAATACTGGAATGGATGAAACTAATGGAATGCTGAAAGACGTTTTAGTGTACGGCATATGCTAAAGTCTGGATTGTACTCCATGCATGATAAGTGTGAACTTTGTACTCACAAAACACACAGAAAATTATATTTAGTAGTTGCAGTTAGTTATTATAGTTATTAATTTGATGTGTTAACAATGCACTCTTCATATGTATGCTCATTTTACAGGACACTGATATACTGTTTAATTTAGCCAGATAACCTTTACTGTTTGATACCTCTGAAGTACCTTGTTGTGTGATATGTTTAAAAAAATAGTAGCTGCAGATCCATTAAACAAAATGATGGGATGATGAAGAGGAGGAGGATGGCAATGGATAGAGGTCATTATTCTCTCAACACACAGGGTAAGTGCAATATATATTCCTCAGGTACCACATCTCAACTATTCTTCAGGCAGTATAAAGTTAAGACAATAAGAAGGTGCTTATCAAGCTGCATCTTGTAGTTGTAGGTTTGATCCTCGTGGCTAGCAGTTACACAAGCCATGACTCTGAGCAAGTCCATTAACCTGAGCACCCCACCTAATTACACAAGAATGGACTTCCTTAGATATCCAATGAACAGAATAAAGCATGCTTTCAATTCAAATAAAACAAACATTCATTTTCTATCACCAGACCTTGCCTGGGAGTATCGCTTTTTAAGAAAGATAATAACTGTAGTGAGTGCCACTGCAAGCTAGCAGCTGTTTATATTACCGTAATTCACGTAATTCAATCGCTGTTTGGATGCATGACAATTTAGTTTGGTTTGTCCTATTTCAACTGATTTGCAATTATTCAGTAGCATTCAGAGGTCATTCAAATGAAAAAGAAACTGGAGAGGCTTGCATTACAGCATGCATTATGATTACCCAGTATTCACATAGTTAATGCCTGAAACACAGAAGGGTGAAAGAGTTAACTTCAAGCATTTTTTGCAGGGAGGGATCCTTAGTGTAGAGGCAAGCCCCCCCAACACACCTGAATGTATATATACCAAATCCACAATTGAAAGAAAATTTACTTAAACATCACCCTGACAATGATTTCCTGTGGAAAACGAATATCACTGTAATGTTCCTCTTTGTTTTCTTTCTATTTTACTTTCTGCAACTGATGCTTGACACATTTCACTATGACCACAGTAGGGTACAAGTTAGTTGTGCAGCTTTTAGTTGCCATCTGATGGCTGTCCTCTGGTCACCATATATAGAATGAGCTGCACTAGTTCTCAGAACCATTACCACAACTCCCTGGTGTGTATATCTGCAAACTAGGTAAAATAAGCAGCAGGCATCTAAGGCCAGCTTCGGTGTGCATCTGATGCATGCTCTGTAGTCAATTTAAGGAAACAAACACACGCACACACACACACACACACACACACACACACACACACACACACACACACACACACACACGCGCACACACACACACACGCACACACATACACACACACACACACACACACACACACACGCACACACACATGCACACACACACACACACACACACACACACACACACACACACACACACACACACACACACACACACACACACACACACACACACACATACACACACACACACACACACACACACACACACACACACACACACACACACACACACACACACACGCACACACACACACACACACACACACACACACACACACACACACACACACACACACACACACACACACACATCTTTAAATGAGAAAAGAGTTCTAGTGGCTCAGACTTGTTTCCTTCTTGTAAACTAAATAAGCAAAACAGCTGCTAAAGATGCACTTGCTCTGAAATTACAGTTTAAAACATAATACAGCTTTATACACATGCTCAAAATAATGTACAGTGCACGTCTGCAACTGAAACACAGAACACGCCTAATTGTTTTCTTGCTATAAAGGTCAGTAAGCAAGGTTCTGCAGTTTTCAGCCCAAGTAATTTCCTGGTACATTTCTTTGTGCCTTTTCCGTTTGCTAATATATATGAAGTTTATGTCAATCTCTATCAGACCTGATGTTTATGAACCATGGATGCACTCATGCAAGAAGCAATTGGATGAGCATTCTTCAATTAATTTGTAAATGCTACTCAGAGAATTTAGTCTTGTATTAAAAATCACTTGCAGACAAAATACTCACACATTATAATAAGCACAGACCACTGGTTTCTGAAAGCCATTCATGAGTACCTCAGGAATCCTGTTTCTGAAACTCTCTTCTCTGATTCTGTTTCTGATTATGGGTACAGAAGTATCCAAATTTTACCGTGGATCGATAGGGAAGTAAAGACTAACATTTTTCCTTCCAAAATAATTCTAGATCTGTGCTCCGTATCTACTCTGGCTAGTGTTTCTGAATTACTTACAATATAAGTACAGAAGATGCCTGTGTTTCCAGTTTCACCAACCACTTTCTTACTGAGGAACCTTACACCTCATAAACAGCTCTGTAGTTCTAGTACTAACAGCATAGTTGTACTAACCGATGGCCCATTCCAGAAAGAGCCTTGAGGGTGCTTTGACCATATTCCACAAGTGGTTATGAAACGCTGCTCAATGTCCCCAATTCTTTCACTGTTTACTACATACAGTTGCCATGTTCAACAGTTTTAACCCTGCAATGTGAATACTCGGCATGCCTCTCAACTGCTCAATATTTTTGAAGCATGTCCAGATTTTTGCCTAATATTTTGGTTTGTTCCTCATAAAATTTGTGGTTTTATAGCAAATCACTTTGAATTAAAGTTAGTGAATAATGACATACATTTGCGTTTCAGACTCCATATCTTTAAGAAAATGCATAACACAAATCCTGCTATTTCAACAACTTTCTAAGTTGACAGCAACAACATTTGAAAACTGTCCCTGTTTTTGGGTCTCAGACCCTGCATTATTTTAAGCTTTGTCTAGATTTTTTGCATCAAGAGGTTGAGAGGTATGATACTCAGTAGTTCATTTTAGTAAGAATATCTGTTCATCCATCCATACATCCATCCAGAGCCCCTTTTCCTATTTTTGCATATGGGATCAGGATGTCACTTCAACAGGGACAATCACCTAGAGCCAAGGTTGTTATGCCAATACTTATTTTATGCAATGGATACTTAAGTGACCTCATGGCATCCTGAGTTATAGATCTACCAATGAAATTACAGAATATGATTATTTAGCTCACCTGCCAAATAACACAACAATGTTAGTATTAGAAATTATCATTGTGTAGCAGCTTCCTCAAAGAGTTGAGGTACTCAGTTTCATGTCATTTTTCTATAACCTCCACCCCTACCCTGAGTGATGCTCTTGGTTGGCTAACTCACAAATTATTCTTAATCCCCCCAAAAAAACAAAATGTATGATCTGTCAACCTACCAGACCACTAGATTCCCCCCATAGTTCCACATCACAACTAATAAAGACACAATAATTATACCTGAACCATCCACCAAACTACTAGGAGTCACTGTAGATGATAAACTAAGATTTGACTTGCATATATCACAAACAATTAAAAAAATCCACAAAAAATGGGCACCCTTTATAGAAACCAAAAATTTTTAACAGACTCAAGAGCGCCCATAGCCAGAACCCACCTATTAGCAACTCTCTTATATGTTTCACCCATCCTTATCAACCTCAAAAATAACAGATTTAGATACATTGAATATATGCTATAACAAAATAGCTAAATTTGCTACTGGATCATTAAACAGGTCACATCACGGTCTAGCCATCAAAAAACTCTCCTGGCTTGAACTACCTTAGCTTCTTGCATACAACCAGTTAATCATGGCCCACAAATTACTCTATAACCCCCAAATAACTCCAGCTCTCCAAAGCTTACTACAACCTTACTGTAGCACTCAAACACTACAATCATCAAATAAATCTTTACTACAAGTCTCTAAAACTAACAACACTGCTGGAGACTCCTTATACTCTTCCTATATCTCACAAACCTGGAACTCCCTCCCCCATAATATTAGAACCAATGACAATGCAAACCAGTTTAAAAAACTACTCAAAAATGATCTAACACTTGGCTCTGCTCACACAACACCCCTGGCTGATCTCCTGTTATCATAAGTACACTATCTATAAATTATTCAGCCTGTCTCTTGAACAATGATCTTATTTGCATTATGCTTTTTCCTTTTTTCTTTATATTCTTAAATGTGTGATAAATCTAGAATTATTTTCTCTTTACAAATATAAATTAATACTCATAGGTTCTATGTTAATAATATCACTATGTTAAGTTCCATGTCTGATGTTGTATCTACTGTTAGACTTGCTGTATCTACTGTAACTTACGTTGTATATATTGTTTGTCATGCTGTATTTACTGTTAGACTTGCTCTATCTCTGTAACTTACGTTGTATATATTGTTTGTCATGCTGTATTTACTGTTAGACTTGCTGTATCTCTGTAACTTATGTTGTATATATTGTTTGTCATGCTGTATTTACTGTTAGACTTGCTGTATCTCTATAACTTACATTGTATATATTGTTTGTCATGCTGTATTTACTGTTAGACTTGCTGTATCTCTGTAACTTACGTTGTATATATTGTTTGTCATGCTGTATTTACTGTTAGACTTGCTGTATCTCTGTAACTTATGTTGTGTATATTGTTTGTCGTGCTGTATCTCTGTAACTTACGTTGTGTATATTGTTTGTCATGCTGTATTTACTGTTACTAATGCTGTATGTACTGTTAGACTTGCTGTATCTCTGTAACTTACATTGCGTATATTGTTTGTTGTGCTGTATTTACTGTTACTAATGCTGTATGTACTGTTAGACTTGCTGTATCTCTGTAACTTACATTGTGTATATTGTTTGTCATGCTGTATTTACTGTTACTAATGTTGTATGTACTGTCACTTTTTGTGGAGCTTTTCTCCCAGGGCCTCCACTGAAAATGGGATCTGCCCAGGCAGCCTTTCCCAGTAAACAAATGTAAAATAAATAAAATAAAATAAATAAATATAAATAAAGTACTGTTTATAACTGCTATTACACTGTGTGCATGTTTCCACTTGCAGCTCTAAGTGGGTTTTAGTGTTACAAAAACAATGTTTCTTGTAAGAGTACACTTAATACACACCCATGATCTAAACCAGTACCTGCTGTCATATTCATGAAGGACCTAAAAGAAATTTCTATAGTGTCAGATGTAAGAATCTGCAAATTATAAGATTGCACATACTAAATGCTGCTTATAACCACTACAAGTCTACATACCAGACTTCTGACATAGTCTTTTCATGAATAGATACAGTTATATAAAAAAAATCAATTGTTAAGTCACCTGAAGTTATATAAGTTTATTAATTTAAACAAGTAGAAGTTGGCAAAGCTGCAAAGCTGTTTTTAAAAATGTTGGTCCCAGTATCTGAGCTTAGATCATCTGCTAAACCTTCTACATCACAGGATTATTAGAAATCAAAACAAGTGAAAAAGTCACAAAAAAGCCGCACAGGCAAAATCAATAAAAAGGCCCATGCAAAACAGAGTCTCCACTGTGCAGTACCTTAAACCTCCTTTAAAGTAAGCCTGCATTCTGAAGGGTATATGCAAATGGCCATTTAAATCCATAAAAGTGTTCTAGTTCCATAGCTTCTGAATTCTCAGTAACTCTTTATTTTTTTATAAATTCTTACTGATGCATTCAGTAAAGATAATTCAGTAATTGGTTTGATAAAGCCAATCCCCAATAGCTACACATTACATGTTTCACCATTTTTATGGGCTCATCAGTACAACATAAGTGGACAGTTTGGCCATTCTCTGAAAGTACTCAGTTCTGAACCGATGTTATTCTCTGAAGATGTGACATTAGCATTTCATGAAGGACTAACAGTGCACACCTATTATTTGTCCTTGCTAAGACATTTGCCACAGTTCTATTTAAAAGATCAATTAACAAATTCATTAATTGCCAATCTGCATGCTGAACAGAGGGTAAAACACTAGGTAAACAAATTAAGGTAGCAAGTTCCCTGACTACCCTGACAACAATTACTAATGGTTACCCAATGGTTTCTATGTTGGCCCCACTTCTTTTATGACTAGTGTTTTCAAAAATAAATGTAAAAATGAGCTCTGAATAACAAAATACACAGATGATTGTAAACTGGGTAACACTATTACTTTAATAAAAGATGGCAACATTTTTCTTTCTACAAAAATGCATATATGGCACAAAAATGAAGACCTCATCTTACACATAAATACATATAGCATCCTGAAGCTAAACAAAAAGGACATAAATTATGATCAAAAATAAATGGTCAAATAATAAAACAATGACACATCATTAAAAATCTAAGGACAGTGGTAGGCAACATTTTAAACTTCCAGTGTATATCGACGACCAGAGTCGGAAAAGTCTGAAAAGTATATCCAAGGAATATGTCTAGCCACTCTGAGGAGGTCACTGTATTACTTACAAATCTAATTATAACTCACAAATCTGATTCTGCCTGTATTACTTACAAATCTAATTATAACTCACAAATCTGATTCTGCCTTAAATGCAATACTGCATTCTGTAATGTTCAAACAAGCCCTATGAAATAACTTGAAAAGGTACAATGATTCTTTATTAGGAAAATCACAGAGTTGGTAACATTTAGGACAGTACTGAAAAATCGTCTTCATATTTTGTTTTTAACGCTTACATAGAAATGACATAAGATAAAGTCTGATTCGGTTCTACTTGAATGTCTAAACATGGAATGTATCACTTGAGGATCTCAGTTGAGAACCTAACAATAATTTGAAGAAGCTGATGCTAAAAGTAACTATCAATAACAAGAAAAACACACAACAGATATATTATGCAACACTTTTCAAGACTATGAAATAATATTTTTCTTTACAAAAGGTCAGTCATTTTCTTATTTCAGAAATAATGCTGATACATATATGGTAAACAGGAAGTATTAACAAAGGGAGGGACAATCAGCTTCTCAATGACCATTCACCCTATATTGACAATAAAACTAATGAAAGTGTTCCTTGAACACAGGAAGACTGAAATATTTAATTTTTTAAAACATTGTTTCAGATTATATTCAATGACTTCCATGTATGCAATACATGTCCGACAGACCCAATATGCTGGGGCTTCCCTGCTAAAATGAACAGACTCCAGAAGTCATCAAGAAAGCCATCTTCTAGTACTCCAGACAGAGTAGTCTGAGTATACAGTTCAAGTCACCACCTGACCTGTTTCTACCTCAAGCACTTTGCTGATCTGAGTGGATTAATGGACACATTCAGTATACAGCACAGAGATTACATAGTGCTTCTCATCTTGTAATCTTGGACATAAATCAGCTTCATACTCATGATGGGGAGGAGATGATCTGAGAAAAATTGGGTACTCTTCAAATACCAGCTGTGGAGCACATTAAGCAAAAATTATCTAGAATATGGATGGATGAATAGATGGGAAAAAAGGTAATTTGATAAAAGGAAACATATTTATAGAAACATAATTATCCACTATGCAGTTCTGAAATGGAGCAACTTTCTCTTTTTAAATAATACTGCATGTCTATTTACAGAGTCTTCTTTCGGCTTTTCCCAGTTAGGGGTCACCACAGCAGAACTCCGGTCCACTCATGATTGGCAGTGGGTTTTTATGGTGCCGATTTGCCAGCCCGACACCCAACCTTCAATGAAGGCGCCCATTCACGCTCGCACCTACCTGCATGTCTTTAACATCACTCGACCACAGAGAGGACATGTAGACTCCACACAGAAGGCTCTCCAGCCGAGAATTGAACGGGAGAACCTCTTGCTGTGAGGTGACAATGCTAACCACTGCACCACCGCGGATGCTATGTCTATTTACAGATTAGAGATTCAAAATAATGTTGCTTTATTAGACAAGGCATGTGACTATGCATTAACATTTTGCATATGCACAACTCTTAAACCACATTTCAAAAAACTGCCTGTAACCAGGGTTTCAGTATATCAGTGTCCTTATAATCACAAGAGAACCCTCAATGTGAATACAAAGTTTACCTTTATTTTAAGTCAGAACATTTAACTGTACTCAAAAATTAACCTCAAAATTATACTCACATAAAGTAATCATGTGGAACATCTTTAACAATATATATAATATTTTTTTATAATAAATAAACTACAAAAATTATTCTTTGCTCATAGACTTTATTGTTGATTCTCTAGTGGCATCTTGTAGACTTAAGCGCTCAAACTAAGTTCTAGGCATTACAACACCTTTGTAGCTAGTGTACACCATGCTGGTATGAAATCTGCACAATTTAGTATCATTTAATATTATGTGCTCAACTGGTATACATGGGGATCTCCCACCTACAGTGCTAATGACATATTCTGCTAACTATCCTTAGTGAGCGACTGCTGATCAATATGAACAGCCACAGGCCGGCTCTCCCTTGTTTGAGGGTGGAAAAGGGAAGATGAAACCCTTGTCCCTGGGGCACCAGTAGCTGAAGTCTGGCTCCACCTTTGAGAAAAAAACTGGCAACAAGTGTACCTGCAGACAAGTATAAATGCCTGCACTAAACACATTGTACAATCCCACAGGCCAGACAAGAGGAGTTGGACATCTAAAAAAACTGAGGATACCACACTATTATGACAGTTGCAATTTCTTTCTCTGGCTGACAGATAGTAGCCTGATATCGGCAGTGTTCCAGGGGAAACATATTTAAATAAATTCCATGAATACTGTGCAATGCTTTTATAACATTTACATGACGGCATTAAAAAAAAATGCAGAAATAAGTAGACGGTCATAATTAATAGTGTAAGACAAAAGGCAGGAAACCAATAAAGTAGGAAGGATCAGAACTAAGCTGCTTAAGTACATCCCAAGGGTTTGTACTGCATGCATGTTTTTCACCTCGTGTAGATATCTTTAGCTTATGTCTGTTAAATACAATCAAAAGAAAGGAAATCTGTATGTTAAAATTATGAAGACATTTCCATTATGACAGACAGTGTGCCGATTTGAATTGCAAATTAACGTGTTATAAAACTGAAAAAGAAGACATACCACTTTCATTAATGGTGTATTTCCATAATGTAATGAAGTAAAAGTCTAAGCATTATTAAAAATATAATTCTGAAAAAAATTAATAAAGATACTGCTCTGTACAAATTTATGGATAAGTCTGGTAGAAAAATAGATAAAAAGTGCTGCCTTCTCCTTTGATCAGTCAATGGCTTTGGGTGAATACAGCAGCATTCATTCCTTCTCCGCTAGATTTGAGGAAGTGTTTTGGTAGTTCATCATTAGATAGGGCAAGTATCTTGAGAGGACAGCCTAGCAAAAATAGGGGCTGCGTGCAGGTATTCCACAAGAATCCATTAAAGACAATTCTTGTTTTTTCTACATATAAAATCAAATAATGGAGTTTAACGGAAGTTTGTCTTTTTTTTCCAAAACTTAAGTGACTATCTACATTTGCCTTGTAAAAGACAAGCACTCATTCCCAAATGTACTGCAAAGGAGTAACAAAGCTTTTCCAGCAAGCTCAGAAATAGCAAACTACCAAGTATATAAAAAAAAAAAAGTCATAGTTTTCATTAAAAAATTCTGGACTGACAGATAAACCTTTTTTAGATTCATCAAAGCTCAAAGTATTATGCTACCATGACCACCTTGTGGAAGTATCATGGGGTGTATTTAGACTTTTTTTTTCAAATTCGCATGACACAACTATTCAGATTTAAAGAAAATCATAACCTTTCAACTCTGCAGAAATTGTAGCTATTACAGAACTGAAAATTCTGCACACAGTTTTCATCTGAAATTCCTCCATGGTGCAGAAGCTATCATATCACCTTCTTTGCATGTAGCCAATTAGTTTGATAAGAGCTTGAATGCTACAGCCCTAGACCGCTAACAATGTATGCAGTACATTGTCAGCGGCTAGGGCATACCTTTCACTATGTGCTTTAGTCAGTGACTCAAAGGAAGTATTCTGTATTGGCATTAAAAACTGCTGAATGGAATTCTTCAATAAGGTATCAGTCACTCAGTCACTCATCTTCTGTCTACAGACAAGCTGTAGGACTACAAGTGAGCTGATGTAAAACAATAACGACTAAAGGGTATTTTTATCTTACGCTCACGGTAACTCATACTTCGTGAGTTAGAGAGCTACTCATGAACTCTTTCCAACTACTGCTTGCACATGGGCTCCACTGCCAAGGCAGCTTTAACATTTAAGAGTCCAAATCTCTTTCAGCTTAGTATCTGCCTTAGTGTTTCACACTACAAAAAAAGACACAGATAAAGGAAGAGCTGTAGCATACTTCTGCTAAGGAAAAGCATTTGTCTGGATTCACAGAGACCACTTGGGGAGAAGAATTATGTATTTTTAAGGATACTGGGTCTACTGTTATGAGCCACACTGGTGGTGCTGTGCTTTAAGATGATCTGTACAGCTGCATTTGGCTGCCCAGGAATATGTGCTACAGAACAAACACAATGGTGACTACAAACCTAATGAAAACTCCACAACAGGATTACAGTACATTTGGGCAGCATCTGTCACACAGTCGTCCGATTACTACTATTACCATTACCCAGCAGAATTTAAATGGAATGGCATGTGGTTGGTCATTATTTCAATCCAGTGGCACCCTCCTGTGGCATCAGCTATGAAACATGGTTCAGCCAAAGTCAGCACTGCTTCTGCACACACCTGTTCTTCTACTTCACTTTAATTTTTTTAACATTTTCAGCCTTATTCAGTACTGATGTATACAAATTCTGGGTGTGTAGGGGAACTTGCCTCCCATCAAGGGGGAGTAGGGGACAAAAAAAAAACAAGTTTAAAAGAGAAAAATAATACTGACATTCACTCCTTCTGTATTTTTGTTCGGTTTTTCTTGCATTTTGGGACTCAATAGTGAGCCCTTCAGCTGCTATTAAGTACATCTCACAAACGCCAATCAAATCAAAGGTGGCATTATTTGATTCTCTGGGATCTCAAACTCAAAACGTACGAGCAAGCCAGAGAAAAATTACAGAAGCACATGCCATGTAGGATTTGTAGATTTATTGAATGCAACTTCTTAGGTGAGAGTCAGTCAGTGGAGGTTGCTGTTGAAATTCTGAGGCTTGTATCGTCTTCCTTAGGAAAACTAAATGGTCAAGTGTTAACATGGGGGAATCATATACCAAATCTGCAGATGTGGTATCGTAATCTGTTCCCTCAGACTGTGAGGTACACTGATCGGAGGTTCAGTTATATATATATATATATATATATATATATATATATATATATATATACACACACACACACACACACACACACACACACACACACACACACACACACACACACACTTTCAAAAGATATAATAGCTAGTAGTGGAATTCACCGTTTTTTGACTGAATCACAGTTTATATTTCAAATTGCCAGTAGAATTACATCTGGTCTCAAATATCTGATAGAGAACCATCTTCCAACCTCATTTCATACACCAAACTCCACTGTCTTACAAAATGTTGCAGCAAAGCTTTCTACCATATCAGGAAACAGTTTTTTTTTTTGCTTGAACTTTTCCTCCAAAACTGCATTTGACAAGTTATATTACTTTAAGCCTGTTTGCTAGAATTTTTTTGAGCCACTGTTCCAAATGTGATCCTGGGAAATTTTAAACTTACTTAGCCCAAGAACACAAACATGCTTTGCTTTCTGTTTCATGGCACTTCTTAAGATTTAAGTCTTAAGCCAGGATTTTTAGAACTTTATACAAAATTCCAGACGGATACCTTCACCTTCTTTCCAATAACAGCTTAACTACCCTTTTTTCGATGCAAAACATCATAGGTTCATAGGCTCATACTAGTCAATTGATCCAACGGAGGTATATCATCAGGTCGTGACGATTTAGGTATATTTGGAGTAAGGGCTCAAACTATGGGTTCGGAGGGGCAGGAATCAGCATCATTGGAGTTGGATCATCAGGACTTGTTTGGTCAGCTGTCCAGGAGCATGAAAAGCTTAAGAGCCAATGTTTGGCACTTACATTTATTTAAAGCCTATATGTTGAAGAACATCAGTCTCAGGGGATTACGGGTGTGAATTCAGCACTTGGTCAACAAAACTGACGACGAATTACAAAAAACATGGGAGGGTATACAACAACAGGCATCAATGGGATTTGTTCAGGCTCTTACCTCATATTACGACCGATGTATAGATGGTGGGATTTTGGAAGTCACAAAGCAGTCAAAACAATTTGTAGGACATAAGAATTATTCAACCTACTTACAACACTTAGCACAGGAACTTTAGAGTTTGGAAAAACAGCTTAAGGAACGCAAGGTACATAAATTCAATAGGGATGTTATGGAATAAGAAAAGGGTAGACCATTTGGTCCATATAAGAGTGTCAAATGTTCCAGTGTTGGTCCCAAACCTAACAAAAGGAAATGTCCCGGATCGATATTAAGGAAATCCAGCTCTTTATCCATGGGTACCTCTGGGGAGGAGTCCTCCTCTTACACGGACTCTGAAGCACCTCCAGGCCTAACCTCACCTACACCAAAATGTATAAATAATAGCAGAAATTTCCCTTTAGGAACCCCAGACGTGGGGGGGACGCAAACACAAGAAACATACCAAATGTGGAAACTTTACTCCAGATTTTGAGCAACAAATAGAACACAAGAATGTCCTTAACATCTCTTCACAGACTCTCACTCCTGTGCAACTTGAACTCCTTAATAAAGAGTTACATTTTGTGCCAGCTTTCTTTGTGCCTGAAAATGATTTTGTGACAGATCTGTTTGCTTTTGGTAGAAATTTGAACCTTAAACTGTTTTTTGATAAGAATAATTACATAAATATCACTGATAATGCTTTTTATTTTCAAAGATCTAACTTTATGCCACCTATGCATCCAGTGGTACAGTTATTTTTACACAGTGTTCTCAAAGATCTACATATTTATCATGTTGAGGCCTAGATTAAACCATATAATCTCTCAAAGATTCAACAAGACGCATTAATGGAACTTAATTCTAACACCAGTATTGTTATCACACCAGCGGATAAGGGGGGAGCCATTGTGGTCATGGACTTTGATACTTATAATAATGAAGCTCGGAGACCACTGGATAATCATATGTACTATATGTCCATGCCACTGGACCCCCACCATTAACTGCAAACATCAGACTGATGATTTCATCCAACTGGTGGTGGTGGTTGATGAGGGGATTATATCCAATAACACTGCTAAACATCTTACTGAAGCAGATCCTAAAAACAATACTTATACTTGCTACCTAAAATTCATAAATCTTTATCCAATCCGCTGGGTAGATGTATTGTTTCGGATATGGGATCATTAATGGAACCTTTGGCCGTGTTTTTGACACCAAACCGTTGTTGCCTTTGGTGAGATCTCGTATTTGTGATACCACAAAGGTTTTGCAAATCATATCCGATGCTCAGGTTGAACCCCATTGGCTTCTTTGTACATTGGATGTAGCTTCCTTATATACCAATATCCCCCACTGGGCTGGCCTTTTGGCAGTGGAACACTGGCTTGGAGTTGCCCAACTATATCCCCCTGGATACATGTCCTGACCAAAAATGTTTTTTATTACCAGGACAAATGTTACAGGCAAACTAAGGGCACAGATATGGGGGCATCTTTTGCCCCTATATATGCTGATTTGTTTATGGCCTTTAAAGAAGAACAACTTATATATGATCCCTTACACAATCTTTATTTGCCAGAAATGGACATCTGGGATGGTACTTGGATGACTGTTGGCTGGTATGGAGAGGGGATTTGGAGTATTTACAGGAATTTGTGGAATGCCTACATGGGAAAAAATGAGGTATTGAGTTTACCTGCACACAAGATCCAAATCATATCACTTTTTTGAATGTTCTCATAACCAAAAACACCAATGGGTCTTTGGAGACACTAGTGTTCCGCAAATTTCCTGAATACAACTCCCTCCTCCATCCCAGCAGCCATCATCCACCATGTCATCCAGAATATACCGAAGTCTCAGTTCATGAAAATAAAACGCATTTGTTCTGATAGGGATCAATATAATCATCACAAGAGGAATATTGTCAGGAGATTTAAGGAACGTGGATATAAATCTGGAGTGATCACCATGGCATGTAGGGAGGTGAGTGGTATGGATAGACAGGAGCTGTTACGATATAAAGACAAATCTACCTCTGAATCATCTCCCATCAGAATGATTACCACTTATGGTCGTAATACTAATGTTTTTCGTGAAGTTGTACAACAGAACTGGAACATCTTACAAGCAGATGAGAAGATTAGGACACTCATTGGGGATAAATGCCATTTTGGTTTTAGGAGGGGTAGTTCTTTGGCATTTCACTCTAATCACTATAAGGTGCCAGCCCGGACGGCTGACCCCCTTCAACAATCTACTTTAATGGGGGATGTCCTTCAGGGCTGTTGTAGTTGTGGCCATTGTGCACACTGCAATAGGCTCAATCATGCAAAAACTTTCAGTAGTCATAACACTAGTCATGTTTATGACATTACATTTTTTGCCAACTGCTCGTTTGATTAGGTCATATACTTAGCCACCTGTACATGTTCGGCCTTTTATGTGGGCCAGATGTCCAGGCCCCTGAAGTTTAGGATCAGTCATCACATGAGTGATATTAAATTAAAAAGGCTTACTAATGCATAATACAAACATGTGGTTGTTCATCCTTCAGCATCGTTTAGATTTACAGTTATTGATATCATCAAGGAGGATAAAACTAATAAAATTGGTTGGCACAATATACTTAATAATAAAGAAAAAAGATGGATAATTAAACTAGGGGGTTTGATTCCCCCTAGATTGAATGAACAATTGTGAGCAGCCAATGAATGATCTTTGTTATACATGGGTGTGTATATAGAGAGTGCTTGGCTTCTTGTTCAGTTACACTGAGGAAGGCTTTTTTATGTATGCCGAAACCAGTCTGTATGTTTTAACTTTTTATTAAAAGTTGCACCTTATACACCTTTTGTTCTGGCTTTTGTATTTTTGGATGACTGTCTCTTTAAGCCGTGCACTGCTGTACTTGCAGGGGAACATACTAGACTGTCAACTGATTCAGAAGACCATTAACCATTAGAAGTCCTGCATTTCTTTTCTTAATCAGTAAAGGCCAAAGAGGATAACCTGGGGAAATTCATTTATAAATCCCCATCCACTTCTCAAAATTGGTTTTATAGCGAGTTGGAAGGTACTTTGTTTGACGTAGTAGAAACCTATTCCACATTTAGGAAATATTTTGGGAGAGACATCTATCCTGCTTTAAAGTTATGTTAATGCTTCAGTGCAGATTTAGGTCCTTGGAATGGGTGAGGTGGTAAAGGAGGACAGGGTCCTCATACCTTAAATGACAAGCAGAGGGCACCATGCAGTATTCTGTAAAAGGCGGAGAACAGTGAAAGAGCTTTCTGTCACAGTAATTTAAGGAGACTGTAGCAAATAATTTCCTTGTTAGGAATCACTGGAGTTTTTCAAGTTGGGTAATATGCACGGATAGGTGAGTGCTGAAGGGGACATCAGATTGTATTGTGGGCCTGACTAGGGAGAAGTCAGGAGAGTTAATAACTGCTCTGGATCTGGAGGATAAACATTTTATTAATCAGTCATACAATAAAGAAGGATTTCCTTACAACAGTGAATACATGGTGGCCAAACAAGAGCTCACTGTCCATGAAAGTGGCTGGATCTGTGACAATGGTGTCAACTGTATGGTGGGTAATACCAGTGCAATAGTTCTTATTTCCCAAAGAGTAATACTGCACTCTAAATAAAATTAAAAAATAATACTAATAATACTACTACTAATAATAATATTTAAAAAAATGAATTAAAAACTACTTCATTTTTTTCTGTTGAGCTTTAGGCCACAGTCTTTATGTCAAGAATTAGTATGGTTTAGGCCCTCCTGTAGGATACGTGTATTAGATGGGAAGTTTGCAACAAGAGCTGGTCTGCAGTCATAAGCAAACTATGTCAGCCAGAGATCCTTGATGTCAGCCTGAACATCAGAGAAATATGCACAAAAGAGGCAAGGTCCCACAATGGAACCCACTGCTATCAAGTATTTTAGAAGAAAATATGCCACCTACCCCTACTGTGTGGTAACATCGGTCAACCAGATAGATACTTAAGTGCTGATTTTAAGTGGGTAAGCTTATTTATGATGCCAGTGTTTGGAATAGTGTCAAAGGCTTTTGCCAGATCAAGGCAGGTGGTATGCATCACCTGACTGGTATTCAGTACTTTAGTTACCCGCCCACCGGATTAAGTGGACAAGACCTACCCTTCACAAAGACAAATTGGTTTGGATCAATGGATTACAGGCTTCCTATATCATTATTTAGGAGTTCCATTATAATATGCTCCATTACGTATCAGATATTAAGAAGGCTAAACAGGTCTATGGTTTGCCGAATCTGTTCTCCAAGTCTTTGTCATGTATCCGGTGGACAGATTGTCATTAACATTTTTACAAGGGGGTCACAGTAAGGCTGTGTGTGGTATGGAACAGGATTCAGGTCCTATGGAGATAGTGCTTTTGATTTTGGACAGAATGCTTAGGACTTGCACTGAAATAATTTTCTGAGGTGGTAGCACAAGTTATAAATGGAAGATAAGTAGAAAGGAAGTGGGGTAAAGTGAAGTTGGAATTAAATTTGTCAGCAAGTACATTGGCAAAACATCCCTCATCAGAAAAGGCAGTAACATTAGAGATCAGCTTAGAACAATATGACATTTTACTTCAGTAATGCCTAACATAATTAAAGAAGAGCTTATGATTATCCCTGGAGCTGATAACATTCAGTTCATACTTGGCTTTGCTGGATTTGATCTTATGCCTGAAATCTTTGCAGACCTATTTAGGTTACCTTTAAAAGGAGGGGAACTGCGTTTATTCATTAGAGCTAGGAGGGTTTTTTTGTTATACAATTTTTTGATAGTAGAATTCAACCTTAATAGCTGTTTTTAAAATTTGCCGTTGTATCTGTGGTAGATGGGGACAGAAGCCTCAATGTAAGAACTCAGGTTGGAAGCCAAAGCTGAAGGTATAACTGGTCACCTTAGCTACTGGGTCTCCTTGGAGACAAGAACTTTTAAATGTCATTACGTTATTCAAAAGTGCTAATATATTGGCCTGACAGAAATCCCTAAATCCAGTAGGGTTGATATTTGTAGTTTTGTATTTAGTTCTCAGAGAACATGTGATGAGTGCATGATCTGACCATGGAGGAGGAGATTTTAGGTGTGCAGCAGATAAGTGGTATATTAATGAGGATGATATTGATGAAATGAGAGTCCCCTGGCAAGAGACAGAACACAATCTGCTCTGGGGAACTGGTGGTAATTAAGTTGAGGCAACACTGTGCACATTTGTTGTTGGTAGTATATATTTTATGAGTGGGTAGTAGTTAGAGTCACCCAGGTAAATCATATTTGAATTGACACTTATGGACACAATTGGTTTACGTGAACATCTATGAGCAGCAAACAACATAGCAGGGGTTCTACAGTTAGCAATTGTGTAGCAGTTCGATCTGTTTATTACCTCTAAGAGGTCTAGGAATTCAGTGACAATGTCATATTGGATTTGTTTAAGTATTGGAGTTTTGCATGAAAATGGATGCACCCTCATCATCACCATAAGATCTGAATGAATGACAAGCATGAAACCCAGGTAATGAGGGACTGATTTTGCAACACTCAAATCATGTGCCAGTAATTACACAAGTGTGTTCAAGAGTCAGGAAGGCCTCGCAGCCACACTCAATCCTTCCTAGCATTGAGTGGTAGCAGCTTTATAGAGAACTGATTAGAATTTATTAAGCTGCAGGGTCCAGAAGACTGACTCTGTCCAAAAAAGGCAATGGGGTAGAACGTGTTTTAGCCAATATGCAAAAGCTCTGTGTGGAGAGCTGCATGCCATCCCTGGACTATCAGCTATTACCTTCCAAACTGACACAGATATTGGAGCACCCTAGAAAGAAATCAGTTACATAGCCGGTTGCTCAAATCAATTACCTTTTGTTTGCACTGTGGCATTATCTGCAATTACAAGGAGACGTTTCTCAAAAGACTCGGTCATACACAAACATAGATTGACTGTGTGCTCGCTTTTTATCTACCCAGGGTGTAGCATCTAAGATCTTCACACCCACATGGGCAACAATCATATTATAACTGCACTTGGTGGACAGTGATCTAAGGGGCCTAGTGGTATCCTGAATCCTACCACCTGAAAGATTGCTGACCATAACCTTTCCCTTGCTCAGACTGATGAATGTAGCACCCGTGTGTCTCACAGCTGAGTAACTTATGATTAGGATATTGTTGTGAGTGACACCATGCTCTGGAGACCTTTGGGGTTTAGGCATGCATGCCTTGCAAGGAAGTAGATGATGTAAGGGCATGTACTGTATTTAGAGCTAGTGGATGCATGTGTAGTGTGTGCATTGTGAGTATGTGTCTGAGGTCTATATCAACTAGTAGATTCTCTAGAAGGCACAGTTATTTTGTCTTTCTCCATAGCCACAGCATGTTCAGGCTTTGGCATTTGGTAGGAGTATGTTGTTGACTACCAATGCTGTCAGCAATGCAGTAAACGGTTATCAGTGTAAATCATTCATTTGCTACACTGCCTTAAGTTGCCTAGTACTAGCAGGCTGGCAACAGATGGAGTACTGTTTGACTATGATTCCATGGTAATGAAGGTCCAGGACATGAAGTCGGAGCTCAAGCACAAGCACTACTACAAAGAATTTGTAAAACACAACATGAACATATAGGATGTGATATTTTCTATAGAGGAGGGGGAGACTCCACAAATAGCTTGCAGAAGACATATGCAAAGAAACATAGGAGATGCTCAGGCAGGCTAGACAGCAATATACAAGTACTATACAAAGTTATGACAGTAACACATGGCAACATAGCAGAATACAAGAACAGCATGCAACACAGTGCAATACAACAGTACTGTGCAACAGTATTAAAGATAACATGCAATACAGAGCAATATAACACAGAGCATTGTAACCCTATATTACACAGCGCAATGTACCACATCTTCACAACAAGCAGGCCTGGGAGCTACAAGATGATGGTATGTAATACAGTCAGTTGAGTATAACACACAGAGCAGTGATATAACACACACAGCACAACACCACTATATAACACTATATGATTTACCAGAACACCACAATAATCAGGTATGGATGCTATGACAAATGCAGGCTCTGGTACAAGAATATAATAAAGTGTATTATAACACAATACACAAGATTATCACAATAAGCAGGGTTGTTGGCCACTAGTAAGGCAGGCTTGGATGGTAGACAAACAGTACTATGAAAGCAGGCTTGGCAGATAAAAGCAACACAATACAGTACCTTAAAGTCAGCTGTCTAGCTAGTTGATGGTGCACCCTACAACTGGTGTGCACAACAAATGGCAATGCTGGGTAACACAGTATGCAGTACAACACAATACACTATGAACAACATAGCACTCCTCTTTATAAAACAGTTTAACACTGTGTAACATTCAACATTGAATATTTCAGTAAAATACAGAGCAACACAACACACAAACAAGTGCAACTCTGTTTAACACAATTTAATGCAGTTTACTTTGTTAAAGATTTACATAGTTATTTACTCCAAAAATATGTCACATGCTGCATATATACTAAAATATTACATTAAAAGCATTTAAATGTATAAAATGTACATCAGTCCATGCACAGTTATTTTGTCTTAATTCCATTTATGTGTTTGAAGCTGGAATATTTGGTGCCCTTACAGTGAACAAAATGTCAATTCCTTTCAAGTTAATTTGTACCCCGTGGCTTATATAGTATGTGCTTAGTTGCACCCACTGTCTACTTAATACTCTCATTCCTTCAATACACAATCAGTCATCACTGATCAGTGGATGTAATATGCTAAATGAAGGCCCACTACACTGATGTCCTGATTCAGCAAATACTTGCTTTAGTAAAAGAGCTACTGCACCAGATGGTGAGGGGGGGGGGGCTAGCCTTGCACCCCAGCCTTCCAATAGGAAGCTTCATCCCCTCTGTCGTACTGCCTAATATACGCTACTCTCAGCTTGTAAAATCTTGAGGTGGGTTAATGATTTTCAAAGACACAGAAGCATATTACAGTTTATCTCAATGAACTGTCCATATGCCCACTCACTGCCCACATATCTGTAAGGAGGAGGAGGAAGGCGGATCACTAAATCATCAAATAATAA
Organism: Protopterus annectens; assembly: GCF_019279795.1. NCBI lineage: Eukaryota > Metazoa > Chordata > Ceratodontiformes > Protopteridae > Protopterus > Protopterus annectens. The sequence goes on along the minus strand of NC_056728.1, from coordinate 1,379,618,542 downwards.
GACATATGCAAAGAACTCACTTGGAGCATATACAGTGCATACACGTTTAAGAAAGCAATACAGTGAGTAAACCATAATGGATGCCAACATCACCCGTTCATTCATTCATTCATTCATTCATTCATTCATTCATTCATTCCATCACTTTATACCTGCTTTATCTTCTGTGGGAGGAAACCAGGCCACCTGGCAAAAACCCACACAGACACAAGAAAATACAGCAACCTCTGTAGAAAAAGTACTATATCAGAGTACAGTATAATGATGTACATAGCACTGCCAACCTTTAAAGACATATGCATGAAAGTGGTTATTTTCCTTCACTATACAAACTCTTTGTAAGTTAAGCATATGTAATGAGTCAATTATTATCATATATATATAGCTTTATTGAAAAAAAGAGGTCTCCAATGTGAAAGACAGTTATACACCATCATATGCTGATGCTAGCTACTTTAAATGAAGCTTGCTCAAAAACATACTGCTTTTTAAATTGTGATATTACAAAAACAATTTTAAAAGAACCAATTTCCAATGCAAAATTCATTACATTTACTCTCCACCCATATTACAATATACATGATGTCTAAATATATGGCATGGGATAACAACTGTGACTGTTGCAATGTACACAGTCACATTATGAGCTATCCAGAACAAGATATCATGAAATGAGATAAAACTAGGTTCTCTGCAGTATGGCCAATGGAAGAAAAGATTGCAACCATAACCAGATACTGTATTCATTTATATAGTAAAAGTCCTCTGAACTACAAATGAGGATGTCAAAAAGCTACACAGCATATTTTCCTATTTAGACATACCCTTGTCACCTTCTACACTGTTCTATGGATGGTGCACTACAGACAGGCTCCATTTTGATCTGATTTCAAACACACCTAGAAGTACGGACATGGACACACACACACACACACACACACACACACACACACACACACACACACACACACACACACACACACACACACACACACACACACACACACACACACAAACTTGTGCCTCATCCCTTTCAGGCTTGCTGCTACAAATGTTTCTCTGTGCTCTTCTAAGACACAGAATGTTTTTGGTTTTGTTTCTAGGATCACTGTGACCGAAGCGCAATGTGCTTAATAGTACACAGACAAAAGGAAGTCATGTTTTGAAGACTATTTGTTTGGTGAATATTTCCACTGTAGCTAAGGGCATCATGCATTCAGTCTGACTCTATATGGTAGCAAAACAATATGTTTATTAATACAGGGAAACAGAGCCTCATTTCAGGCTCATCAGATTCACAAGAGGAGAACACGGTATCTAAATCACATTTTCACTAAAACAGACTTGCCCTAACATCCAACCCTGTACACAGAGACTCTCCCACGCTCCTTATGAAGTTATTGCCAGATAGAGCATGCCTAATAGATTCCTCTATTTCTGTGTGTCTTGTGTCATCTTACATTCTGTAACCAGTCTGGTTAAACTGAGCCAAGATCCTGAAATGTCACAGCCAGTAACCTAGCAATGAAACCTCACAGGACAATTCCAGTGACATATACAAAGGAGAAGAAAGAAACTGGCAGGTTCTGTTTCATGAATACATTAGATATGTATTTGGAAACATTCCAAAACCCAAAAATCAGTGTTTCCCCTGAACAGTAGGGGGATGACATGCAGTGGAAAAAATGCTTTTTATTTGTGCCTGCAGTCAGAGCTGAAGTCAGCATTACAGATTACACGCAGTGCCATCACATTTATGCTCAGTGCTTTAATCCATGCTCTAATGTCATCATATCAAGATATCTAGTTTTTTTAAAGCTGGAAGCAAAGTTGTATTAAGAGATCAATAGCTGACAGCCAGATAAAGGGACTCAAAAAATATCTTTTAAGTAACAGGAAACAATCTGATGCTTTTTTAACCGATTTAGGAAGAGAATGTCAGGAGCACTGAAGGTTTTTTTTAACACACACTTTCTGTGGCTCTCAGTAATGGCTTTAAGTGAACTACTACAAAGAGTGTTAAGAGTTGCCCCAAAATAAAGCATCACTGTATCTTTAATTAATGCAAATGTGATTGCTAAGCATTAATATTCAGATGTTCTGGCCTTCGGCCCGGGCCATGACAGAAAACAGTATTTGGACCAGCTCACCTATCCACTAATAAAATGTAAGGAAGGGAATCAAGTACTTAAGTCCAAAGTATTTCTGTGGCATGAGATATTGGTGGTCTCGGTCCAGAAAAGATTTCAAAGGCTTAAGAATCACCTGTTCCAGGGCTATCAGGATAAGCGCACATGGTGCTTATGCCAAACTTTACTGACCGAATTACCTGGAGCTTTTTTATATCCCCAACTTGACTTGACAGTTCCGCTCAGGATTAAGACACTCAGTCTCCAAAAGCTGTCTGCTACTGATGTTGCACTGTATGTGAAAGACTGCTTCCTTACTAAAGGGATTCATCCCAAGAGGCCAAGGGGTCCTCTGAACTGTGTCAGGCATGCTCACCTGTGAGCCAGGTAAGTACAAGAAAAGCAGGAGACAAAACCCCAGGTGTAAATGGCTTTCAGGGGTGGGCAGGTAGGATGAAATATAAGAGATGATAAAAAATGAACTAAAATTACATTCCCCCATTCAAACTTCAAATGTTATGAGACAATTTATTAAGCAGCAATTGCTGAGAAAAGAACTGCTAATGTGCATCTCTAGCTTAGGGGCGATGTGTAAACAGTACTCTAATTAACTAAGAAAGTGAATGGAACAACAGGTTTTGCATTAAAATGCATTTTATGAATAATAAAATGTACAAAACTCTAATGTCTGGCAATGATGACTTGACAATAATCCTCAGTGATTTATCAGAAAATCAAAAATTTTATTAGAGACAGAGCAAAAATAAGATGCAAACTTTGGGACAGCTGACAACTACGTGGTGGGCCTTTTTTGTTTCTGTTTCATTTTCTTCATTAGGTGTTGCCTACCTTTACATGCAATGAGCATCTTTCTTCTGCATGTACAGTATCCTCTCCCTCTTTACTTGCATTTCTCCATGTCTCGCACCCAAATTAATAGTTTATAAACAGAGCACTGCATATTTTATTTGTGCGGCATTAGATGCCATGACCTGTAGCAGCAATATTTAACGTTCAGTAATTAGCATTATTTATTTACAGCTTAATAGCCATAGCAAATAACACAGGCTGATATTAATTCACAAAAATAACTTTTTGTAACTGTAAAATAATACATTTAACCATGCCATGAGCTTCCTAGATGAAAGTGTTAGTTCCTACATTTTGCCCATTTGTTTCACAAGTTAAGCGGTAGTGTTCCATATTTTACAAGGAAGGTTGAGAACTCTGTGCCTATGTTCAGCATACCTCAGTATATTACAACAAAAAAATGAGTATTTATAAATGTGTAGTTTATATTTTTAATACCACTGTAGTTTGCTTCTGCTGGGTCAGTTCTACAGAAATATTAATCTCACACTGCAGATAATAGCAGCTTCTCAATTTACAGACTTTGTCTCTGAACCTTTTGGTATCTCCACTGTAAGGCTATTTTTTGTTCTATTTCAGTGTTTGAGATATACATCTTATGTAATTTATTTTATGCTTTTTTCTTGTTATTTGCTGCTTTTCCCCATTCCTTTCCCATCTCTACTTAATTTATGTCTGAACTGCTTTGATATGTGAGTGCCCCAAGTTCTTCTCTTTCATTAGCTCAAATGTAAAACCAATGAGAGAGAAACTTCCTGAATCTTGTCACAGTCAAAAAAGAACATCAATGGATTAACAACGGCTTGTGAGCAGATGTGGTACGTAACTGTGCAGTGTGTGTGTGTGTGTGTGTGTGTGTGTGTGTGTGTGTGTGAGAGAGAGAGAGAGAGAGCATCCTCAAGCAGAAGTCAAATCTCTGTCTCACAACTGTCCCCATTTTCACAACAAATCTCTAATTTTGCTTAATATTTTTGCTGCCCTTCCCAAAATGTTTTGATTTTCTGGTAAACTGATGAGGATTTCAGTCAGTCAATAATACTAGTCATTAAAGTTTCATAGTTCTTACTGTTCAGAAAAATGCATGTAGATGCAACACCTTTTATTCTGTTAACGTTTTAAGTAAATTAGAGTTTCTGCTTCATATCTGTCTTTGATATTGCAACATAACTCTGATTTTTGCCTCATATTTTATCATCCTTCATAAAATATTTAATTTTCTGATAAATTAATAAGAAGAAGAAAAAAGAGAAGTACTTAAAGTCAGATTTTCCTTGCCAGCAACAAAACAAAATACAGAATCAGAATAAGTCAGGCACATTATCACAGATACACACCCTTATTATACAGTTCAATAAATCCACTGCAAAATAATGGCAGGAAACTACACAGATGACCACTAATTCACTTGATTTTTACCAATATCTGAGGTGTACATCATAAAAGTGGTTGCAGTTGGTCATATCCACGTGTATAAGTGCCTGCATTTATGTGTTTACAAATACTTGGTTCCTATATCTGTGAGTAGTTATGGTGTAAAGGAAGGGACTGACTGTAGTAAACAGCAGCATCATAAGACCCATGCTCTTTGGGTTCAAGCCTTGGTTTCATTCTTTTGTTGACTGTTGACAGTGTGAATAAAGTGGACAACATTAAGTCTATGAGTTTAATGTTAATATTTTAACAGTGAATACATTTTTAATTTAGTTTATTTTGTAGGTGTGAAATGCACTGCATTGGTCTACAACAGTGTTTGTCTGCACTTAGTGCAGATGAGTAAAACTATAAGCTGCTAATAAGCTGCTTCCTGTAGTGCAGGGTTGGACACCCTCAGCCTTCATTTATCTAATGTGTGACTATAATCAAGTCACTTCACCAGACGGTGTTACTGGTCTGCAACTGAAAAGTTGACACTTCTTCCTTTGGAGTGTCCCAGGCTGTTAGCAGATGTATTACACCTTTCACATAACCACTAATGAGTGCATTACTACATGCTGTTTGACAATGAATCCCAGAATATCTCTTGTAGCTTAATGACTTGCCAGATACATTTTCAATAAATGTGAATATTGAGGGAAGAGAAGTTTTAATGTTGCTCATGTTGTCTGTTTTCAATATGAAAGCTTTATGTGTTGTTTTAACAAATGCCTGCAATGTTTTGCTGTAAAATGTGAAATAAAACTTAAATTAAATCAAAATTCCTGTGATCATAGCAAAAGTAAAGAAAATATTATGCATACTGTCAGATTTGAACAATGTTTTATGGTAACTGAAGAGAGACAGCCATGTAATGGGATATTGGTATGGCTGATCTCAGTTTATGGTAGGTCATCACACACACTTGTGTTGTGAGACTTGTGTTACTACCAGCAACACCAACCATTTCCACAGGTAGCTGTTTGTCTTTTATTTCCCATACTCACATGTTTTTTGCAGTACATACATGACATCTGCAAAGCATCAGTGCAAAGATGTGTAGACACAGCTTATGACTTGTCTTGTGTAGTGTAACGCAGGTGCAGTCCTTGACTGATGACTGTCTGTACAGCAATGGTGCTGTAACCCCGTGCTGATATTTTCTAACTTCCCTATACATGTACAAAAATGCTTATTTTTATTTATTTATTTGTTTAGTAATTTACCTCTTTAGAAGAAACTTAAAATCTGACTTCAGATTGTAAGGGGGGGTGCTTATTCTGTAATTTTGAAAGGTGTACATTTTCAGTCAAATTTGTTCATTAGTATTTATTTTTAATATTGTATTCCTCCATCTGGTTGGACTCCCCCAGTAGTTGTTATATGCACAGTGTTTCAGAACCAAATCATAAAATGGCTTATAAACCAGATGGAAGTCACCTATATGTAACATATAAATTAAAATATATACTTCTGAAGTCTTTCAGAATAGTTACTTTTTCCAACCTTTTGTTTTTTCAAGTTAAGAAATTTATCTTTTCAAGTTCTTTTAGGTGGCTTGTTTAAAGCCTGCAAATCACAGCAGGGTCTTCAATAATGGGCCGAATCACTGATCACTGATGACTGTACTTATTAAATGACAGATGTTTGAGTTTCATATTTTTCTGAAAATTCATATTGATGCAAAATATGTTATTCTAGCAATGTTTAAATATATAAGTGCAAATTTATCATCTAGCCCTGATTTGTAACTATTTCCACAATATTTATTTGGCTTTGTTCCTAATTCTTTCACTAAGAAGTGGAGAGAATATTTTTAATAATTAGCTACAATTGCTGTCTGTAGGGAGATTACTGACTGATGTTTGCTCAATATTCTGGCTTTGCAGAATTACTGTGATTTGCGTAAAACAACTTAGAATATTTATTTATTTAATTGTTTGTTTATTTTAACAACTTAAAATATTTATTGTGTGGAATAAAGCTGAAATTATTACATGGCCATCATTTTAATAATAATTAGACTTCTGAAGTACACAATATCGAAATAATACCGGATAGTCCCAACAGAATCCTCCAGTCAAGCAAGAAAGGCAATGTAATATAATAACACTGTAGGATTCAGCATCCAGGAAGGACGAAGCAGACTTCAATATTCCATAAACAAACTTCTTTTATTTGTAAAACACAGACAAGCGCTTTCACGCACCAAAGTGCGCTTCTTCAGATCTTCACATTCAATTACATTTGTTAGGAATATATATACCCAGTCAAATTAGACTAATTAGTCAATTAACATAATTAATTGAATAAGAACCAAATCAATCAGAGCACGTTCTAAAGCCCATTTTAAAATCTTAAGATTTCATTATAAGACATTTTAAAGCACATTTCGGAACCATTAAAGTGCGTTTGTTACACACATGCGAAATTAGGACTGCATTCAAACTGTATCAGATGTGATATATATACATGATATATAAAATATACAGATTATATTCAATTGATTATTCATTAAACCATTTTAAACATATGTAAAAAATGTATATAAACATAAAATACATACATTTATATGTAAGAATGTATAGAGCATATAAAATATGATGTATTATATTGTACATGTGTATATTTATAAATATATAAATATTTTTGAAGTCTTAAAAATCTTAAAAATATTTTTTAAAAACTTAAAATTAAATTTAATTTAAATACAATATATATTACAGATTTTTAAGATTCGAAAAGTTTTTAAAAAATAATTATTATTTATGTTATTATTAGTGTTATTATATTACATTGCCTTTCTTGCTTGACTGGAGGATTCTGTTGGGACTATCTGGTATTATTTCGATATTGTCTACCCTTTTGTTTTTACCGGAGGCTCCACACCATGGAATGCATTTCTATAGAGCTTGACTACAACCCGGCATCCAGGGGCAGTCAGCAAGTATGGGAAAGCTTGATTTATCCACGAGAGAATCCCTTACTATCCTTGGATTTACAGGTATCCACTGATATACCTACATCTACGAGTGAAGTGAAGTTAATAATATGACTGAGTTCAATGCAATGTTGAAACAATTAGAAAATGACATGTACAGACTACAAAGGTATTCCTGGCAACGCAAACATTTGGAGGCTTGCGTACATTTCAAGGTAATACCAAGGGGTATGTATGCCGACATATGGCGAGCAACACCCCATCCTTCTTAAAAAATGGCAAGACCTGAACATTAACATTGGCTTTAGTTACATCAACCTGTTACTTGAGTATTTTCTACCATTGGAATTAGAACTACAGAAAAAAGTAGAATCACTACGCAAAGATCTTTATGAGCGATTCACCTCTAATAATTTTTGTATGAGGAAACTTGACAGCCTTCACTCCCAGTTAAATATTTATAGTGAGAAACTGAAGCTGATTAAGCAACGCAAGTTGTGTAGGGACCATAATGACTTTTCCTCAGGAAATATCTTCGTATGGCCGAGGACACACTATGGTGCACAGTTAGACGTAACTACAAATATGGAAGGAGGAGCGCATGATGTCATGACGCCAACAACCCATGCGTCGGACCGAAATGGTCGGAACAAGGAGCGGAATGAAGCAGAAGCTGTCCCTGGCATTGTACCAAATGAAAAACCTCATCCAAATGTTTGGAATGTAACGCATGCTGATATTGATACATGCACACCACCTCCAAACCAACAGGCTCCCGGAGGGGCTTTCAGAGATGTTGAACCAGTCGTTCGTCTGAAAACTGCTAATGTAGATGACACACGTTTTTTACCATACCCCATAAAGCAAACCAATTATGTGAGAGGTCGTTCGTCGAGCAAAGGTCCGAGGAAGAGAAAATTCTCGGAAGACAGGTATGGACAGAGAAAAAACGTAAAGAATTGAATTGTTTGGTGTTTGACTTTTCCAATAGTAAAGTTGATGAAACTGATTTAGCTGTACTAAATAAAGGACTGGGTTTCATACCCTCACAACCCAGCAGGTTAAATGACACATTAACTGACCTGCGTTTGTTTGGCAGGTTAGTAGCATTGAAAGCTTATTTTCACAACAATGTGACAACGCTTGAAACTGGGAGTATGTCTAGGCTGAAAAAGAAAAGTAATTTTATTCCCCCTACACCTAACAGTGTTGATTGTTTCATTAAAATATGTGAAAATGATCTTTATAAATACTATTTGGAAGGTAACAAAAAGAAAAATAGATTTTATAACATGACCAACTTGGAAGTCACCTCTCTAATGAAGTTAAAAAGTGATGCCATGTTAACTATAAAACCAGCTGATAAGGGGGGGGGGGGCATAGTACTTATGGACACACCTGATTACATGGAAAGTATGTACACACTTCTAAACGATACCAGAACATATATTGTCATACTTGATATTGATGTATCTAAAATTATACAGACTGTACATGACAATATCTATGACCTTTTGATGTGTAGACAAATTGACAAAGAAACATATGATTTTTTGATTATTGATTTACCACTGATTCCTTGTATGAAAGGACTGCCTAAGGTACACAAAGAAGTATTCCCACTCCCAATGCGCCCAATAGTTTCAGGCAGGGGTTGGGTTACCTCAAATATATCTATATACTTAGAAACTGTACTAAGACCTATAGTTGACTCTATTCCTACCATTCTTAAAGACACCTATCATTTGTTGAATGACATCAAAAGTTTTGATTTAGAACATACAGCTGTAATGAAACAATGTATTCTGGTAACCCTTGACGTTAAAAATCTTTTTACCAGCATACCCAATGAATATGGCTTGCAAGCCATGAGGGAAATATTGAACTTGGATACTGATTTTGATACAGATGAACAGATTTTATTATCCCATCTCTTAGAGATGGTTCTTGAAAATAATGTATTTATGTTTGCAGACAAATATTACTTACAGCAATGGGGTGTTGCCATGGGCACCCCCGTCGCGAACACTTATGCTAATCTAGTAGTTTTTAATTGGGAGAAAAATAATTTGTTCAACAATAATATTTATCAGAGGAAAGTCAGAATGTACAGAAGATTTGTAGATGACATTCTGATCCTCTGGGAAGGAACTCATAATGAATTTAATGATTTTTTAACATATTTAGAGTCCACCACGAAGTTTTTAAAATTTACTATGGAATGGTCGAATACCCAGATCAGTTTTTTAGATATTAATATTTTTATTAATGGAAATCATCTAGGAACCACTTTGTACAGAAAGCCATGCTGGAAGAATACGCTTTTACATTACAACAGCATGCATCCCAGACATGTCTTCCCGGGCATTGTCAAGAGTCAGTACATTAGGATAAAGAGATTATGTGACAATGAAGAGACACTAAGTAAAGAAGCAGACAGTATGGAGAGTTTATTTCTAAAAAGAGGTTACAATGAAAAACTAGTGCATAATATAAGGAAGGATATCCTTTCAATACATGAATGTACAAATGAGATAGTAGAATACCATAAGACACCATCCAGAAATTGGAAAATAAAAAACTCTAGATTAATTCATAAAGACAACAGAGTTTCCTACACTATGCAATTCACGAATGATAATTTTGATTTAAAAAACATAATCATGCAGAATTGGAAGATTCTAACTGTGGATGAAGCCATCAGAAATATTGTGGGTGAGAGACCTAGATTCATTTATAAAAATTCACCCAACCTTAAACAACTATTATGCTTTAAAGAAAGCAAGAATGTACCCTTCAAACAAAAGCAATTTAAGAGTGTAGGTACTTTTCCTTGCATGAAATGCAGAATGTGCCAGCACATCAGTGATATACAGGTATATAAACATCCTAAGATGAGCATTACGATTAAACCAAAATTTTATGCAAACTGTGATTCTATGAATCTAATATACCTAGCAAGGTGTACAAGATGTGATGCCTTCTATGTTGGACTGACAAAAAGGAAGTTCAAACAGAGGATCTATAACCACATCTACGATATAAAAAAGAATAATGATCAAAATGCCCTGGCCAAACATATACATGAGTTTAGAGAACACAGTTTTAAATTTAAAGTATTACAGTTGATAGGTTTGAATAAAAGATGGGGCAATAATGTGAACACTCTAGCCAACATTGAATTGACATGGATTTTAAGACTAGGAGCTCACCTACATCCAGGTTTAAACCAGAGTATTTGTATTAAACCAGTATTAGATGGCAGGATGTACAAATAGTGTTGAAACAGTATTCTATTCTGCTTCTTATTTTCTTATTCCTATTTTCATTTTAATTATTATGATGTCATTGTTACCCATTTTGCATTCAAACGTCTATATATTGTATGTATCTATCAAGAATATATATGTTTATTTATCTACAGATATGATTGCTTATTTATTCATTTATATATTTACTTATTTATTCACTACTATCACATATTATATTTGTTGAGATATACATTAACATATCAACGCAGTTTTATATAATATATATTTCTACATATTCAAATGTTCATATGTCTACATCTTTGGATTTTACTTTTCGTACATATAAAAATTTTTTATTTTTAGTGTAATATAACATCACATAAGAATAAGTATTTTATAGTATTTATAGTGTTTCATAATAATCTATAATAACCTATGATATTCTTATGAACAGTATTAAATACAATATATATTACAGATTTTTAAGATTCGAAAAGTTTTTAAAAAATATTTTTAAGATTTTTAAGACTTCAAAAATATTTATATATTTATAAATATACACATGTACAATATAATACATCATATTTTATATGCTCTATACATTCTTACATATAAATGTATGTATTTTATGTTTATATACATTTTTTACATATGTTTAAAATGGTTTAATGAATAATCAATTGAATATAATCTGTATATTTTATATATCATGTATATATATCACATCTGATACAGTTTGAATGCAGTCCTAATTTCGCATGTGTGTAACAAACGCACTTTAATGGTTCCGAAATGTGCTTTAAAATGTCTTATAATGAAATCTTAAGATTTTAAAATGGGCTTTAGAACGTGCTCTGATTGATTTGGTTCTTATTCAATTAATTATGTTAATTGACTAATTAGTCTAATTTGACTGGGTATATATATTCCTAACAAATGTAATTGAATGTGAAGATCTGAAGAAGCGCACTTTGGTGCGTGAAAGCGCTTGTCTGTGTTTTACAAATAAAAGAAGTTTGTTTATGGAATATTGAAGTCTGCTTCGTCCTTCCTGGATGCTGAATCCTACAGTGTTATTATATTACTTCTGAAGTACACATATAAATAGCTATAACTGCTGGGTGGGAGAGGAACCTGTGTGTGGATGAATGTAACTCGTCAGTTTTCTTCCATTCCACACTATTGTCTTTTGCTCAGTTTAAACAGTCATTTATCTGGCTTTAAAACAGCAGTGCACATTTGTGTAAAGTAACATGGAATATTTTGTTATTGTGATATTTACTTATTTTTAACCACAATCTGATGTCTGAAGTTTACACAGTAAAGTGGATGTAACTGATAGTTACAGAGGGTGCCTGTGGATGGAAGTGACTTACCCCCGCTGTTGTCTGATCACTGTTAAACAGTAGTTACTTATCTGGCTTGCAAGAGTAGTGTCAACCAATGTCCATTGTAAAATCAATGTAAAATCAGTTTTGCTATTGTCTATGTTTACATGGGGGGGGGGGGCTGCAATGTATTTAACAGTAACAAGCTAGCCATTTTTTTCACTTTGTATCATAAGCATCAGCACAGCACATGGTAAGGGGCTATCTGTAATGATCTATCAGGAGCAGGACATGTGTGAAAGCAACAGATCTTTAATACAGTGCAACAGTGAATAGTATTGCCACCTTACAGAGCAGATCTTTAGTTGAATTCTTGGCTGTGGCTTCTTCTGTGTAGAGTCTACATGCCCTCCATGTCTGTGTTAGTTTAATCCATGTGCGCTGGTTTCCTCCAACACCCCAAACATGTATTGTAGGTGAACTGCCATCCCGACAGTTTGCCTGTGCATGCAATTTGTGTGTGAGCCTGTGTATGTGTTTGTTTGTGTGTCTGTGTGTGTGTGTGTGTTTGTTCACACTCATATACATGTGCTGTACATCCTTTGATAGTCATGGCTCTCTGGGGAAGTGTCAGTGTGCTGGTGTTTAAAAATAATAATAATAATAATAATAATAACATCACAAATTATTATCTGTGGATATGCACTGCATTGCGACCTCATGTAGTCTAAACCAGCCCTCCATAGACATGTGCACAAAAGGTCACTGTAAATTGTGGGTTGTGCTGGGACCAGTGTGATAATTACTCCATTAATTTTTTCTTACAATTAACACATTGAGATGTGTAGAGAATGTTGCTATATTTTGAATATAGGGGCTGTGGACAGCAAGGTAAGTAATCCCCCCACCTAACAGTAATCCCTCCAGAAATCTCAGAAGTGCACACCAAAGGTCACTAAAGTTTGTCTAGAGGCAGTGCATTGTTCAGCAGCAGCAGCAGCAAGTTGGAATACATTAGCATGATTGTTATACTTACCACATTCTTCACATTCAAACATCTAACACATATATAAGTGGCTGTTCTTAGGGGGTAGGGGTTAGTGGGCATGCAGTTATATTATATACATCTGACAACAACTTGAACTATGTCAAGGTGTTTTACTTACTCTTTCAGTTTTGTTCGATTCTGACATCAAAGTGATACACAGAAGATGGCTGTATTTTGCAGGTAGGGGTTAGGAGCATGCTGCATGTGTTTAACAGCAACCCCTTGAAATATATGACTATGTCAGTTTGTACCTTCATTCCAGTCTAACATCAGAGGTGACGGTGTTTTTTCAGGGTGGGGAGAGAAGTAGATAGTATTCCCTGATATGACAGAAGTAGCCTAACAAGCATTTTATTGCAAACTGCTATTTTGTCAGACACAATTTAATTCCTCCTCGAAACAAAAAAAAATCTGAATTTGCTCATGTTTTTTGTTCAGGCTACCACCAGATCAAATGATTGGAAAATAGTTCTAAAATGTACCTCAGAGCATCTGTAACCCCATGCTTCTGGGATGGCCTACCCTGACCGCCAGATCAATTTGATAATTTATTCTACAGTTTTTACAGTGCACTTCTGGACAGCTGAGGTATTGCAAAAAGATGCAGGGAAAAACAAAGCTTAAGGGTAACACTGGTTTTATTTTTTTAGTTGTGATTTTTGTTGAGATTATCACTGGATCAAAATGTTGGAGGAAGAAAAAGCTCTAAAATTCACCTCAGACCCCTGGCTTAATTCAATTATTTCTTAAAATTTTTACATTAACATCTGGTCCAGGTAGGGTGTGTTGAAAGGATGCATGAAAAAGTTGAACAGTAAGAAGACAAAATGTGCTAGAAAATAAAAGTAATTGGGATAATTTGAGGAGGCCATTGTGTAAGGGGGAAATGAGTGATGCTGGAGGCACTGGGAGATGTGTTGGGGAGGCAGCAGGAAGCAGAGCAGGTACCATGAATCCTTTCACCTAGGGCACCAATCATGCTTAACTCAGCCCCTTGAAATGCTTGACTGTGGCAGTTTGGAGAAGGACAGCACATAACTGTTTATGCTGGCAGTACAGTCACTGCTCCTGATGTTCCATGTCTGATACACAAAATGGGATTCACAGCTATCCAAGAAGCCAAGTACCCACATACCCACGTACCACCAAGATTATAGCACTTGGCTCCCTCTGTGCTACACTTGTCTAATCCTACCCATCTTTTTAAAATCAAAGAATATAAAACTGAATTTAATGAACTTTTTTCTTTTACTACAGCTTCAGAGGAGTTCATGCAAAAATACTGACAAGGAATATGCAGAAGCATGTCTGCATCAATGCATCATTTAGTTTGTGAAATTTCATCTTATAAGTGATCAGCTAAGAAACTGGACCTACAAAATATATGCAACGTTTTTCAGAAATGCTGCTACCTAACAAGCTGGCCCTATTCAAAGAAAAAAAAGCTCACTCTGAAAGGTGTTCTAAAAAACAACACCAATTCCTGAGTCATTCAGCAACATTTTCAGCACTCTGCTTTGCAGTGTACTTTGTGTTACTGATAATTAGTGATGCCAAATAACTCTGCAGAAAGCAGTTCTGTTTCATCATAAAAACAGACACAATGAAGAAAAACTGAATAAATCTGCATGTTATGTATTTTCATGCTGTGTTGTATCATCTAAATTATCCTCCCCTTCAAAGTGAACAAAAGGTATTTGAAAATCATCCACACAACACACACACACACACACACACACACACACACACAGACACACAAACACACACTTTGTGCACTGAGACCACATGCACAAAGTTAACAGTTTTCTCCAAGTGAGATCAGATATTTCAACAGGTGGAATACTGAGAGGAGGATACATGAGAAGCCCTACTATTTGTCACTGGCCGGTGGACTGATGGCTCAGAACACTGTAAATGAAAGGTCAGTGGTGTCTTGCTGTGGCAGATGGCCTCTTGGACAGGAGTAAGAAGGTGAGCGCCATGTCTTCCTCACCTTATTCCTCTTCTCTGAATCTGTGCGACCTCAACTTATATAGTTTGGGGGTGTTGTGGCTTGGGCCCCATGTTGGGCAGGTGCAGAGGAACGTCTCATCATGCAAAAAACAAATTCTTTTGTGTGTTTTGCTACCTTGGGAGTGTCATTGTTTTCTGTACTGACCCAGTCTCCCAAGGTGTAAGTTTTGGGTTAGAATAATTGAGTGTTCTTTAAGTGAGATATAATTATTCATAGGAAACCGTTTTTTCTTTATTAACCATTCATTAAATGAAAACTGATCCTTATAATCTAATTCAGGAATCACCCCAAAATGGGTAGATATATTAAGAAAATAACTAGCCAATCGTAATAGTAATACACAGGCAGCAAGGAGTGAAAAATAACACTATTTCACACAACAACCACAGCCTTAAAGCAGACTGCAGGTGCTGCCAAATGCTTATATGCAAAATGGCCTAAATTTATTAACTATGCAATTACTGCTATTACAATAACAAAGCAAAGACACATATTACAAAAGAAATGGTGAGTGCACACTTAGGCCTAAGCAGGTTCTGTTAATGATGCCAAATAACTCTGCAGAAAGCAATTCTGTTTTATCTTAACAACTGAGGCACAATGAAGAAAAACTGAAATAATCTAATATACGTATCCTCACCAAATGAATTAAAGCATACTAAAGTACACTATTAATTAAGCAGAGCTATTAACACAACCTCATGTTTTATGAAGGATTTTTTTGAAAATCAAGTACCCCTCAACAAGGGTCAATAGGCAAAAAAGAAAACAAAAGGAGGAGTGATATGGTTTTCACACACATATCTGAATAACATAATGATAGCAGTAATAACAGTTCATTATAATAAATATGGGAATTTTTATGATAAGCTGCCATGTTTAATATACATATTTGGTATGTTGTTGCTGAGCCTTTGTGGTGTGCTTAATTTTGCATAGCTGAGTTTCATTTCAGATGCTACTGGTACTTTAATTTTGTTTGTTTGTTTGTGTCTTTCGGCTTTTCCCGGTTAGGGGTCGCCACGGCTGAACACCGGTCCACTAATGATTGGTAGTGGATTTTTACTTACCGGGTTACCAGCCCTGACACACAACCTTCAACGAAGGCACGCCCCATTCAAGTATGCCTCCACACAGAAGACGCACTAGCTGAGAATCGAACGGGACAACGTCTTGCTATGAACCGACAACGCTACTGCAGCACCACCACCGCAGTGCTACTGGTACTTTAATACTTCAATAAAATGGTATGGAGATATAAAAAAGAAAAGAAAATTTTATATTGGGAAAAGCTGTTCAGAAATTTGCATTTCCCCTCTCCAGGTAAAATTCATTGAAAAGCATAAATACAGAATTCTACATATGCTTACAGCAGTGCCCACCCTTTTTTCTTTATCCACTTCCTTTGCATAAACATGATAAGCTTGTTTCAGAGTTAATTAGGTACAAGAGTTATGCATCTAATGCCTTCTAAAGCTGTCATTGGATTCAGACATCTAGCTAGTATGCAGAAGGCTTCAGGCTGTCATCAATGAGCTTCCTGATAAGTGGGCTGCCAGGGATGTGCTAGGTGTACCTATCCAGTGCCCCATTGGACGGCATACAAAAGTGACTCCAGTGGGTAAGGAGAGACATGTGAAAAGGATCAGGTAGTCAAGAATAAAACATGGCATGCCATGCTACAGCTTAAGATGTGGTTTCACATCTAGATAGATGTGACCCAAACTGGACAAAAACAACTCCAAATTTATCTTGCTGTGAAATGGCCAAGGAGTATAGGTCCCATACCTCTCAACTGTCCAGATTGTCACAGAATGTCCAGATTTTTTCCTCATAAAATGTGTGGTTTTCTGGCAAATCACTGAGGATTGAAGTCACCAAATAATGGCATACATTTGAGTTTTAGACTTTATATCCTTCAGAAAATGCATGCTAACACAAATCCTGTCATTGTGGTAACTGTGTAAGTTTATAAGAGCAATATTTAAAATCTGTTCTTAGTTTGGGCCTTTATCCCCCCACTATTTTAGGTGTTGTCCTGATTTCTTGCACTGAGTTAGACAGATATGAACCTACTTTTTGTTTTTATGCAATTAGTTCCACTTGGTAATACCTCAGGCTGCATATTCACAATCTGCCTTATAATTGTCTGTGCTGATTCAGTTCCTGGCCAGTTAATACCATATGCAGATTTCATTATGAGAAATGAAGGCTTGCAACATAATCAGTTTAGTGCCATTTTGGCTAATGCAGTCTTCAACATCAGCATAAATGGCTTTTATTAGAAACAAAACAGTTTCAAAGGCTTAAATATAAATCACTTTAAACTGTGCTTTGACAGGAGGAATCAGCACTCTTACTGGAAGTGCTTTAGAAAAATCAATACATTTCATAATATCTAAAATAGCCACATCATCAGAAGATATTCCAGTGGCTGCTAATACATTTTTAGACTTTTTTATCTTCTTACAACCATCCATGAAAATGACTGCTCCTCAACTATGGACTTACCTAAATTAATGCAAGATTACTGTGCAAAATCATTAATATTTACACTTATTATGTTTGCCTTTATCAAAAGAAGCAGAGCAGAAATTGTTCTCTGTCAGTGCTGTTTTTAATTACTTGACTTAAATTGATCATTCTCACTAGTTACCACAACTCATGGAAATGCAGCATCAGGGATGTTTACTTCACAACTCACAAAGTGGTGTGCTGGTGTCTTTTGTTTACTAACCTTCTCTTTTACTCGAAACTCTGTGGAGAAGTCGTTGTAAAAGTCAGATATAATACTGAAACATGATGGCCAAAGCAGCGGTTGCTTTACATGGGCACAGCAACTGTAAGGTGTCTGGTCTAAGTTAATAAGAACTTGTGCAGAAAAGAAATATGCCTGGCATTTCATTATTCTATTACTGGGACAAATTGCAGTAGAAGAGATTGTGTAAAAACAAACTGCAGTGTAAAACAGTGATAGTCAAGTTTTTGTTGGAAGCTTTTTTAAAATGGCCTTTTACATTGGATATGCTTATGAACACTGATACTAAGGCTGTCAGATTTTATTCATGAAAATAAGTTGTGATTCTATACAAGGACAATTTATCTTAACCAGTCATCCAAGAACACTACAAATATGAATCTAAGAAATTACATGTGTGTTCTCATTTGCTGACAAATTATCTTACCTTTTATAGGTTCATATAATCATAGGTTAGTACTAGGCTAATCGCCCTTGTGAGTCATTTTAAGCCTAGTCAATTATCCCTTGTGAGACTCGAACCCCGCACCTTGTGCTTGTAAGGCAAACACCTTAACGATTAGGCCAACCTCCCAACCCCTTTGTATTTTCACACTGTGGTCTCCTTTTCTGCTAGACCCACTCAAATAGGTGCTGCCTTCTGGGAAGTGTGTTGCTTTTCAACAATATTTAAGAATATACATTGTCACACTCATTCATCAATGGTGTACATGCTAAGTTTACAATAATTTATTTAGTTTTTTGATACCCGTTTGCAAGTCATAATAGAAAAAAGTGATTCTTGTCATTGTATCATGAACATAAACATATTACATGCATAGATAGATGGACAACTAAATAGAGAGAGAGCATATAATACACACACACACACATATAAATATGTATTATACATACACACACACACACATATATATAAATATATATTATGCATAGTTACACACATATATTATACATAGTTGCACACACATATAAATATGTATTATACATACACACACAAATACATATATAAATATATATTATGCATAGTTACACACACACACATATATATTATACATAGTTGCACACACACACACACACACACACAAATATAAATATGTATTATACATTGTTGCACACATATAAATATATATTATACATAGTTACACACACATAAATATATATATTATACATAGTTTTATAGACACACACACACATACATATATAACTATATATTATACATAGTTACACACACACACATATATATTATACATAGTTGCACACACACACACATATAAATATGTATTATACATTGTTGCACACATATAAATATATAATATACATAGTTACACACACACACACACACACACACACATAAATATATATATTACACATAGTTTTACAGACGCACACACACACATATATATTATACATAGTTACACAAACACAGACACGCACACACACGCACACACACACACACACACACACACACACACACACACACACACACACACACACACACAGCTGCCAAAAGAACAAATGGAATGCAGCAGGTTGCGAATCAGAGCAATGAAGGTAACACAGTTACAGAAGTACATACAATGAACAATGAATGCAGATGTACAAAGCTGAGTGTCATTGCACAGTGGTGGGTGGAACACATGCTCAGAGCATTAGCAAAAGAAAAGTGGGTTTGAGGTGCACTGTCCCTAACCCTTTCTCTTGCTTTTTACACAACTGCACCACTTCAGTTGCTCAGGCCTGGCCTGTCTCCAGTCCCACTGTCAAAAGCAATGCGTGGAATAATAAAATGCAATGGCTCAGGTCTTTATCACTGAAAATCTTTGTGTCCTAACTATAGTAAAAGGACACTACTGCAATTTTAACATTTTTCAACAGTCATAAATAAATATTGAAGCAGCTATGTTTCTTTAGAATACACTTTCAGAAAGTGAGGCGTTACAAAATTCTGAAATATATGAAGATGTAAATAAACCTCATATGTTAAAGAATTACTTGACTCTATTAATCGCTAAAGTTATAACTGTCTTTAATTAAGCCCACAACCACATCTTACAGAGTAACCATATCATTCCGTATTGGACTCCTTTTGATTTATATTATATTAACATTGCTTTTACATGCCTTCTCCTCATAACTACCTCCTCCAACATCTAGCCTAGCCATGCCAGCCTTCAGCCACTTTGATGGCTGCTTACCAACTGCTAAACAAGCTTAGATTCTTCTGCCTGTTAACCATTCTCAAACTTCTTCCTCCATGGTACACAATAATCAGTCAGTCCATGAATGTTTTTGTTTCTATTCATCTCTCTACCTCTATCCACTCCTTTCTCAACCTCTCGCAGCCAGAAGCAACCTCCATGCTCTTAATACTGCTCACTGCCTTTATCAATATCTATTTTACTATGAACATGTCTTAATTTCTATTCAGTATTCATTTTGCTGAATTCTGGTGTATGCCAGGCTGCAAATAAAAAGGATCAGGCCTTACCCTGGTTACCAAATTTGTAAATAAATAAATAAGTAAATAATGGTTTTGTTTTAGGAAATAAAATAAGGCTACCTTCTTGGATCTGGATCTTGCAGATCTCCATATATGACTTGTACAAAAACCCAACCTGGAGCGTCACACACAAAAAATTGCAATCAGTTTATGTGCTCAGTCAAAAGCCACACACCAGTGCCAGTATAAGGAACTGTAGCTCCTTACAGCACCTGACCCACACCTTGGAATACAGCAGGAATCCAAAGGAATAAATAACATGTAAGCCATGCAAGCAACCCAGGAAAAATAAACACAAAATCTTACAAAAACACATCTTTGATCCTAAGGTAAAAAACAGTGTTTTTGTATTTATTATTATTGGATTTTAGCATGCCAGGTATGTCTCCCAACAACTGCTTAACTTTTTGCAAATTCATATTCATTACATCAGTAATGCTGTCTGCTTAATCTCTGCTGCCCCTTTCTTGTTTTGCCTTTCATCTTTCTCTGCATCAGTGCCGTCTCCAGTTAATCCTACCTTTGCATTATATGGCCAAAGTACTGGAGTTTTAATTTTACTATCAGACGTTCCAGTTAAGTCTGAGTTTATTTCCTGAAGGATTGACTGGTTTGAGCTTCCTGCAGTCTATGGAATTTTCAGAAATTTCTTTCTATACCACAGTTCAAATGTATTGATTTTCCAGTACACACCTTTAATTACAATCCAGCTCTCACAGCCACATATTACTACTGAGAAAACCATAGCTTTGACAATTATACAAAACGTTGTTGTCAAATTGATATCATTACTTTTTAAATTCTTATCTAGATTTGCCATAATATACCTTCCAAGAATCAAATGTCTTTTAATTTCATGGTTTTAATCACCACCTGCAGAGAACTTTGAGCCAAGGTAAAAATCTGTGGCTGCTTCACATTTTCCCTATGTATTTGCAAATATTTAATACAGTTTAAGTTATTATTTTTATGTTGAGCAGAAAGCCAGCTTTTTGCATTGCCTACTTCCACTTTTATCAGCACGCTCTTCAAACATCAAGGTGATGCTATCTGCATATCTGATGGTGATATTATTTCTCCTGGCAGTTTTATTCTAACATCTGACTAATCTAAACTAGCACTTTTTGTGACATATTTAGCAAATACATTAAATAAGTAGAGTGATAATATAACAGCCTTATCACGCTCCCCTCTCATTTTTTTCTGCATACAAATTCCTTACAAGGCAAATAAGTTGACTGTTACCCCCATTTTTCTAAAACCTTGCCACAATTTGTTATGGTTCACCCAGTTAAAGGCTATGGAGTTAGTCATTAAATCAGAATATAGTCCACCTAGTTAAATGCTATGGAATGGTCATCAAATCAGAATATGGTCCATTCAGTTAAAGGCTATAGAGCAGTCATTAAATCAGAATATGGTCTGACCAGTTAAAGGCTATGGAGTAGTCATTAAAGTGATTAAATCAGAAGTAGGTATTCTTGGCACTCCCTTGCTTTCAGCATTATCCAGTAGACATTGGCAACTAGATCTCTGGTGTCTTTACCCCTTCTAAAAGCAGCATGTATATCTGTCAGTTCTCATTTCTCGGTCCACATATTGCTAGAGTTTAGCTTGCAAGAACTTGAGCATTACCTTATTTCATGTTTATAACATATTTGAAATGCAAACAATACAAAAACTATCCTACATATTTTAGTTCAAAGACTGTCTGTAACCAGTGCAGTCTGTAGGTATTTTAACTGGCTTCCCCTTACTAGTACTCAGTCTGTAATGGTATTACTGAAGCACAAATTTTATATATGTATATATGTACCTGAAGCAGAACCAAAGTTTGATGGACAAAAGGTTTTTGAAATGTTCTGTCTGGACTGAATGGCACTGTGTTACGCAGTCTGGAGTTTTGGAATCCATGAAAAGCAGAGTTAAGTTTCCTGACTTTGATAGTTGCATTGACAGGTTAATTTTTAGTACTGTTGTTTTACAAAGCAGTTTGTTCTTCACATAACAATTTTACTATTAAACATATATGCTTTCACTACTTCTTAACGTTATTGCATCAAAATTTTAATATACCACCTTGCAATCCCCACCCTAACTAATATTTAACTGTCTTTGTGCAATTCTGTCAAAAATATAATTCACAAGCCAAGTACAAAAAGGTATTTTAGACAGACTAGAATTATGTAATGGTCAACTGTATAATTCAGTGGGCAAAAAAATCAAACACGGCATGGCAAATGCTTGGAGTAAAAATATTAGGAAATGGTGAAGTTAATAGTGTTTGAACTTCAAGGGTAGCAGTATCACCACTAGTACAACAGAACTGTTACATAGAAAGGAAGCAGTCGGCACAGAAATGCCATTTCTCACAATATATGGCTTTAAACATTAAATTCATTTATGATTATAAAATAACATTTTGTTACCAGGTTGTCACTAACAGTAATATCCTTAAATGCTTTAATTTACATTTTCATTTTCAGACATAATATATAGCTGTTGCAAACAATTTCTACCATGCCTGTTTCTCACTCCACTGTTAGACTGGTTACATCTGGGCAGTTATTGCTTTCTGAATTAGACTGTCTCCTGAGAGCCATGTAGAATGTACCAGTGTCTTCACATTTGTTATGACAGTGCTTCTTGGAATCTGCAGTTGTTTCTCCAAGTAGAACCACTGGGTGGTGCTGTTTCCTTGTCACGAGCAAGTAAACAACTGCAGATAACTTGGGTGTGTACTCCTCAGAGAAAAGAAGAGAAAAATGTATCACAGATTGCACCTGTAAATATGCACACTCTTGTTTTTGTATAAAACTAAGAATTAGCTACCCATATTGAGAAAAGAAATTAAGCAAGAATTTTATACTTTCATTTGCCATCATGAGAAAGAAGAAGCAAACAGAAGTCTGACTGACCCACTTATCTATCCTAATGTCCCAAGTTGTCATGACTGTGTACAGCCAGTCTGCTTAAGATGTGTTACCTCCATAGCCGGCCTTAGGAATAGGCCAACTAAGCATCCACCTAGGGCACTGCTCTAGCAGGGGCACTTTTCCAGTAATCTGGATAGTGTAGGTAGACCAGGGTGGGTACATCGGGTGGTGTTGGGGGGTGCTGTGGAGACCTTTTGCCTAGGGCACCAGTTGACCAAAGGCCAGCCCTGGTTACCTCCTTATATACATGACCTACCAGTTTCCTTTCTAGTGCTATTTTCACAATCTTCACGTCTCTCTCTCTCAGACATTCAGACTTCTTTCATAAGCAACATTCTCCTTAAATATTTTTTTGCTTTTGTTGGTTGTTTTTTTTTTTTTTTTCAAAATAAAAACAAACAGCAAATGCAAAAGTGAAATAAATAAAAGTATAATGGGACTTTAAAAGCATTAACGCCACTTTATTTTGCAGGTGACTCACCAGTACCACATTTTCACTTGGGGGGTCCTGCAAATCAGATTAACATTATAATTTTTCCTCTTCTTTGAAAAAGTTTTTATTTTTTTATTTATTTGTTAACCAGGTAAGCCCACTGGACTGAAGTCTCCATTTCAGCATCAACCCAGGAGCACTGTTTGGTTAACTGTCTTCCTCAGAGTCACACAGCAGGCAAACAGAGGTAGACGGAATCAAACTTTGTGCCCTTGACTTCCAGAAGGAGTTCATTATCATCTTGTGCCTTACTCTTCTGCACTAACTGCCACATGCAGTTCTATGCTTTAAATTAGTTTAACAGCTATGTGTAATATTGCATGGAGGAGATGGCTACAGGGACTATATTGCAAGACTAGTCTCTACATGTCAGTTACTGTATGGTACATTACTCTGCAGTACCAACAGGTATAGGACAACAGTGACCATAAGTCAAGATTATTTAGGATAACAAAAGTGTCAGCATCAGGTTGAAAACAACAGTAACTGGCAGTAAAGGCCATTTTATTCAGACTGGATTGACTGTGGACATAACTGCGTAGCACTGTTTCGTGCCCTGATTTGGTATATCCATATCATTATTGGTGGCATACTGGTGGGTTCTTCTGTTGCTCAGAATGTGTAACATGACCATTATTACATAGTGGTACATCTGCACTACATACCCCCATGTAAGGGACAGAATGTGTAACATTACCGTTATTACATAGTGATGCATCAGCACTACATACCCCATGTAAGGTGCATTAACACATATTCCTGTGGACCCCTTCCCATCTCTTCAATATCCAGTACTAACGAAAACAAAGACAAACTAAATAAAATAAGAAAAGGCAAATGCAGCTCAGTCTCCATAGCTAAAGACTACAAATCCACCAGTTCCAAAAGACACTTTATTAACAAAAATAAATCACTGTGTTAGAGCTTTCATTTAAAACCATGTTAAACTTCATCAGACATTTTAAAAATTGTTACATCACATCCTTTTGTACTGCCACTTCATTTTTCATTGGACACTCAGTATGCTTGACATGCATATGTAATAACATAATAAATATTAAGTAGATGTATTGAGTATTGTTAAAGATACATATTAAAAAATAGTAAAATAAGTTGGATTTGCTCATATGTCCCTAAAAGTATTATAAATATATCAAACAATAAATATGCATAGAAATGGGTAGTTAAAATATCATTATAAATATGTCATATGAATTCATAAAAAATATGTGTAAATAATTAATGTAAAAAATCATAAAATTACATAGACAATGCATAGGAAGTGCATACATAAAGAAGATAAAACAACTTCATAATGAATTGCAACTTAATTATTTTTTTTTTCTTTGCAGGACCTTCGGTTTTAAAACTGGTGCAATAGAGCTACGTTTGCCATTTTAATTATTTTAGCTCTAACTGCACCCCCCCATGGTCGTTTTACTTCAACATTCACATGGTCAATGGCCATATAAGAAAAATGGTGACTATTACATTCATAAATGTGCTTTGCTAAAGCATTATTTAGATTATTTTTCTTTACAGCATACTCATGTTCATATATTCTTTGGGCAAAATGTCTCTCAGTTTTTCCACTATAAAATACTGGACATGAGTTGCACACAGCTAAATACACAACTGCCTTAGAATTGCAGTTGTATTTGCCTTTCAAGGAATATCTTATATATATATATATATATATATATATATATATATATATATATATATATATATATATAATATTATATATTATATATACATCTGCTTAATATTTATTAGGTTATTACATATGCATGTCAATCATACTGAGTGTGTCTAATAAAAAATGAAGTGGCAGTACAAAAGAATGTGATGTAAAATTTTTAAAAATGTCTGATGAAGTTTAACATGGTTTTAAAACGAAAGCGCTAACACAGTGATTTATTTTTGTTAATAAAGTGTTTTTTTGGAATTGGTGGATTCGTGGTCTTTAGCTGTGGAGACTGAGCTGCATTTGCCTTTTCAATATCCAGTGTGATAGTCACTGTGTAGATGTACTGGAGAGCTCTTAGTTTTTTACTTATAATGATCAAAGGTGTCTTACCTTTCAAGGATTTTGCTCTATCTTGTAGTAGCTTCCTCCTTTTGTTGTAGAGCTTGTTTATGGCTGGGGTCCACCAGACTGGACGCTTGCCTTTGGTACAGAGAGTCTTAGTTTTGTTTGGGATTGCCTGATCCATGCAGTCCTGTAGGTGCTGGTAGAAGGCATTTGTAAGTGATTCAGCGGTTTGAGTAATGTTTACCACTGGCTCAGGGGCCTTAAAGGAGACCACACTAGTTTTTAGAAGTGTGAAAGCGGCTTTTGAGAAGTTTTCACTGTGGTCTTTTTGTTTCAGGTGGGGCGGGATGAGGACCTCCAGCGAGATTAGTTTATGATCTGATCTCACCAGTGAGGGTATACTTCCGGTGTTGAACATTTTGATCCCATGTTCGTGATGATGAGATCAAGTATGTTTTCACCTCTTGTGGGGATGGTGACTAGTTGTTCCATGGCATTTGAGTTTATGAACTCCAGGAATCTTTGGGTTAGAGTGTTGGGGCTTCAGTAGTGTTCCCAGTCTATATTAGGGTAGTTGAAGTCACCTAGTATGATGGTGTTTGGAGATACATTTATCCCCTCCAATGTTTTCAGGAAGGCCATGTGAGGTTCCTGAGTTTGAGAGGGTGGCCTGTAACATGCTACAAATTGCAGAGCAGTCTTGCCTATGGTTAATTGCACCTGGATGGTCTCCGATGCATCGTGCGTTGCCACCAACCTTGAGGTGTGGGTGTCCTTTGTGAATATGGACACCCCCCCCTCCTTTCTTGGTGTTGTCCGGATTTTGGGGCGGAGTGTGATATGAGGTGAAACCTGTTAGTGCTGGGGTGCTCTCAGGAGCCTTGAACCAGGTTTCTGTCACAGCACAGACATCGATGTTCTCCATATTGAGAAGGGCCTCAGTCGTGCATCTTGAGATTGAGACTTCTGGCATTGAGCAGCATTACCTTAGTTTTTTCCTTTTGGTGTTCTAGAATTGGTAGGTTTAGAATTTGAGCCTTGCCTAAAAAGGCACTATGGGGTGGCAAGAGCCTTTGCCAATATCCGAAGCCCAGGGTGACAGGTGCAAGCCGTCCCTCAAGCAGTGGCTTGTCCAGCATGTCATCCCAGGCAGACAGACATTGGATCCTTTGAATGACACCAGAATTTAAGCCAATTATTAAAGCTGATCATCTTATCACTGGTATTGTGGCATCATTCTAGGTGAAGGTAGGATACTGCTCAAGGTCAGGGTCATACCTGCCTGGGCTACATAATCAGAGAGCTCCTCGTCGTCCCTTTTCATGTAGTCCAAGGAGGTACGTCTCAGGTCGCTTGACACCAGCGTGGACAATGACTGAGTCGTACTTGTACCTGCTGTTGAGAGACCTGAGTGCTTGCGTTATGTGGCGGATTCTGGCGCCCGACAGGCAGCTTACTGTGACCTTCTCCTTACTCAGTCTGGTGGGCGGGTCGTCAGTGTGCCTGACTATGGAATCACCAATGACAAGTGTGTCTGGCATTTTGTTTGGCCTTAAGGGCTGTGACTGTTTGACACTCTGACTGTGTGGTCTATGTGTTGCATGTGTTGGGTCGTGAGGTGGTAGTTGTTTGGGTGTCTGCTTTGGTGGCCTCTGCTGTTTTGGTAAATTTTTGACCAGAGCCTCGAGTATGTCTTTGTGTGAGTATGTATGATTTGAAGTATTGTTGGTACCATGTATGACTGGGTATGTATTGTGTGTGGTTGCCTTCTCCTCCTGTCTGGTCTTGCCAGTCCTATGTTGAGAGAGCTCAGCCTCCAGTTTGGCCGTATAGTTGCATTCCTCGCTTGTATTTGTATTTTGTGGGAGAAGGTGTGGTTTGTCTGTGTACATGTGGCAATTGTAACATTGCCTCAATATTCCAGGTTCACCAGTTGAGCTGGAGAGGACACTAGCAACTGATCCCTCGACATACTAGAAGTAGTAGATAAAGAACTTTCAAAGGACTCCGGCGGAAGTGGGTTTTGGGCTGGTGGGGTACTATCTATAATAAGAGTGCTTTATCAAGGTGCAAGTACTGTAGGAGTAAGTGCTAGGCTTTACAGATAGAGAATAGTCTACTTGGGAATCAAGTAGAGATGAACTTTTCAGTTATAGGATATGCTGGTTAGATCAGCAGTACAGTTTAGCGTGTTTTATAGCAGGAGGCTGAAGGGAGCTAGGAATTGGCCCAAAGCGACCAATGGACTACTAGTTTCTGGCTGAAACTTCACCAAATCGGACAAAAGGCGCTCAGTGCTTCCCACTCCCACTGGTAAGCAAAGAAACTTCCCTCCTTCCTAATAAGGCAATGGATCAGTAACAGGAACTAAAAACAAAGCCCAGGGATCAGCAACTCTGAAACTGGACTACTCTAGTTCAGTAAAGTGGGAAAACAAGAGATTTTTGTTTTATTACAGAGATAAGGAAAAAACAGACAGTAAATGCTATAAATGCTGTAAATCGGCTAGGCACTTTAGTGTGTAGCCTACAGAAACAATTTGCAACAATTAGTAACTTAAAGTGCAATAAACAGTGTAAAATGCAGAAATCACTTAAAGTAGCAGTAAAACAGGCGAAATGCAGTCGCTAGCTTAATAACAGTGGGAAAGCCACAAAAAATACTTATATCTGGTAGAAAGTCACTCTTTTAGCTCTCTGCTGCTTGGATCACTCTGCAGGCCACCACGAGGATCTGTGCAGAGTTGGTACAAGCTGGAAAACACGTGTTTAGCGTGTTTTATAGCAGGGGGCTGAAAGGAGCTAGGAATTGGCCCAAAACGACCAATAGACTACTAGTTTCTGGCTGAAACTTCACCAATTCGGACAAAAAGAAAGAATAGGAAGTAGTCGGCACAGAAATGCCATTTCTCACAATATATGGCTTTAAACATTAAATTCATTTATGATTATAAAATAACATTTTGTTACCAGGTTGTCACTAACAGTAATATCCTTAAATGCTTTAATTTACATTTTCATTTTCAGACATAATATATAGCTGTTGCAAACAATTTCTACCATGCCTGTTTCTCACTCCACTGTTAGACTGGTTACATCTGGGCAGTTATTGCTTTCTGAATTAGACTGTCTCCTGAGAGCCATGTAGAATGTACCAGTGTCTTCACATTTGTTATGACAGTGCTTCTTGGAATCTGCAGTTGTTTCTCCAAGTAGAACCACTGGGTGGTGCTGTTTCCTTGTCACGAGCAAGTAAACAACTGCAGATAACTTGGGTGTGTACTCCTCAGAGAAAAGAAGAGAAAATGTATCACAGATTGCACCTGTAAATATGCACACTCTTGTTTTGTATAAAACTAAGAATTAGCTACCCATATTGAGAAAAGAAATTAAGCAAGAATTTTATACTTTCATTTGCCATCATGAGAAAGAAGAAGCAAACAGAAGTCTGACTGACCCACTTATCTATCCTAATGTCCCAAGTTGTCATGACTGTGTACAGCCAGTCTGCTTAAGATGTGTTACCTCCATAGCCGGCCTTAGGAATAGGCCAACTAAGCATCCACCTAGGGCACTGCTCTAGCAGGGGCACTTTTCCAGTAATCTGGATAGTGTAGGTAGACCAGGGTGGGTACATCGGGTGGTGTTGGGGGGTGCTGTGGAGACCTTTTGCCTAGGGCACCAGTTGACCAAAGGCCAGCCCTGGTTACCTCCTTATATACATGACCTACCAGTTTCCTTTCTAGTGCTATTTTCACAATCTTCACGTCTCTCTCTCTCAGACATTCAGACTTCTTTCATAAGCAACATTCTCCTTAAATATTTTTTTGCTTTTGTTGGTTGTTTTTTTTTTTTTTTTCAAAATAAAAACAAACAGCAAATGCAAAAGTGAAATAAATAAAAGTATAATGGGACTTTAAAAGCATTAACGCCACTTTATTTTGCAGGTGACTCACCAGTACCACATTTTCACTTGGGGGGTCCTGCAAATCAGATTAACATTATAATTTTTTCCTCTTCTTTGAAAAAGTTTTTTTATTTTTTTATTTATTTGTTAACCAGGTAAGCCCACTGGACTGAAGTCTCCATTTCAGCATCAACCCAGGAGCACTGTTTGGTTAACTGTCTTCCTCAGAGTCACACAGCAGGCAAACAGAGGTAGACGGAATCAAACTTTGTGCCCTTGACTTCCAGAAGGAGTTCATTATCATCTTGTGCCTTACTCTTCTGCACTAACTGCCACATGCAGTTCTATGCTTTAAATTAGTTTAACAGCTATGTGTAATATTGCATGGAGGAGATGGCTACAGGGACTATATTGCAAGACTAGTCTCTACATGTCAGTTACTGTATGGTACATTACTCTGCAGTACCAACAGGTATAGGACAACAGTGACCATAAGTCAAGATTATTTAGGATAACAAAAGTGTCAGCATCAGGTTGAAAACAACAGTAACTGGCAGTAAAGGCCATTTTATTCAGACTGGATTGACTGTGGACATAACTGCGTAGCACTGTTTCGTGCCCTGATTTGGTATATCCATATCATTATTGGTGGCATACTGGTGGGTTCTTCTGTTGCTCAGAATGTGTAACATGACCATTATTACATAGTGGTACATCTGCACTACATACCCCCATGTAAGGGACAGAATGTGTAACATTACCGTTATTACATAGTGATGCATCAGCACTACATACCCCCATGTAAGGTGCATTAACACATATTCCTGTGGACCCCTTCCCATCTCTTCAATATCCAGCGTACTAACGAAAAACAAAGACAAACTAAATAAAATAAGAAAAGGCAAATGCAGCTCAGTCTCCATAGCTAAAGACTACAAATCCACCAGTTCCAAAAGACACTTTATTAACAAAAATAAATCACTGTGTTAGAGCTTTCATTTAAAACCATGTTAAACTTCATCAGACATTTTAAAAATTGTTACATCACATCCTTTTGTACTGCCACTTCATTTTTCATTGGACACTCAGTATGCTTGACATGCATATGTAATAACATAATAAATATTAAGTAGATGTATTGAGTATTGTTAAAGATACATATTAAAAAATAGTAAAATAAGTTGGATTTGCTCATATGTCCCTAAAAGTATTATAAATATATCAAATAATAAATATGCATAGAAATGGGTAGTTAAAATATCATTATAAATATGTCATATGAATTCATAAAAAATACGTGTAAATAATTAATGTAAAAAATCATAAAATTACATAGACAATGCATAGGAAGTGCATACATAAAGAAGATAAAACAACTTCATAATGAATTGCAACTTAATTATTTTTTTTTTCTTTGCAGGACCTTCGGTTTTAAAACTGGTGCAATAGAGCTACGTTTGCCATTTTAATTATTTTAGCTCTAACTGCACCCCCCCATGGTCGTTTTACTTCAACATTCACATGGTCAATGGCCATATAAGAAAAATGGTGACTATTACATTCATAAATGTGCTTTGCTAAAGCATTATTTAGATTATTTTTCTTTACAGCATACTCATGTTCATATATTCTTTGGGCAAAATGTCTCTCAGTTTTTCCACTATAAAATACTGGACATGAGTTGCACACAGCTAAATACACAACTGCCTTAGAATTGCAGTTATATTTGCCTTTCAAGGAATATCTTATATATATATATATATATATATATATATATATATATATATATATATATATATGTATATATATATATATATAATATTATATATTATATATACATCTGCTTAATATTTATTAGGTTATTACATATGCATGTCAATCATACTGAGTGTGTCTAATAAAAAATGAAGTGGCAGTACAAAAGAATGTGATGTAAAATTTTTAAAAATGTCTGATGAAGTTTAACATGGTTTTAAACGAAAGCGCTAACACAGTGATTTATTTTTGTTAATAAAGTGTTTTTTTGGAATTGGTGGATTCGTGGTCTTTAGCTGTGGAGACTGAGCTGCATTTGCCTTTTCAATATCCAGTGTGATAGTCACTGTGTAGATGTAATCCTCCTCCTCCTCTGTAAAAGTTATTTTAATGCCTGTTGTCTCAAAGACCCTAGTCTTACCTACCCAATGTTAACTGTAATACTCACTGTCCACAGGAACATCTCTCCCACCATACAACATGCTTGTGCCCAGAAAGTGCTCGTCTCACCTCCTTGAGAAGTACAGCTGGCATTATGCCCTACATTTCCATCCCTATAAATAGTGAACCAGATGGCCTCATGAACAAACTGCATTAGCGTGTATCTGAATGCATCTTAGAGTGACATGATGTTGTGACCCTTCCATAATCCAGTGTTATACAAAGAAAGCTGGGATGTCTTTATTTAAGAAGAGAGGGAATAGGTATGGAAGAAGTCTCCAGAAGTGTGGTAACCCTGAAACCATTAACCACTAATATACTGTCACAAAATGCAGTGTTCTGGAGGGGGGGTCTCTTAAAATGCTGCACCCACAACATTAACCTAACCTGCATGTCCTAGTGTTATGGCATGTAGCCAGCAGAGCCAAATTAGGGTCCATAGCTTCATGATTATGAAAGATATTTTCTTACTGTTATCATCTGATCTGTGACAGGAACATCCTTAATGGGTCCTTGGGTGGATTTATCTTCTCTAGCAATCACCATTCATTACAAAAATTGCAAAAAAACACTTTGGTGAACATCGATGAAGGCATGCTCATTTGTCTTGTTCAACCAGAGCAAGTATTTCTGCAAATCAAGAAGCAACGATAAAGATTGGGTATTTACATTATTAAGCAGCTATAAAAATGTTTATAACTGTTTGACTTGTAGAGAAATCCAACAGTTGAGGTAATTAGAGGAGGCAGCCATCTATAGGAGCCAAAGGGGGATGTTCCTGACCATTAAAGAATGTAAAAACCAAAACCACAAAACTGCAAGGTGCTCTAGAAAATCAACAACTAAAAACAATCTTGGCCCAGGCGTTCAGTGAGGCTCCTACCACATATGGAATAATGAGTCAACAATT
Source organism: Protopterus annectens (assembly GCF_019279795.1). Taxonomy (NCBI): domain Eukaryota; kingdom Metazoa; phylum Chordata; order Ceratodontiformes; family Protopteridae; genus Protopterus; species Protopterus annectens. The sequence continues at coordinate 1,379,585,814 of NC_056728.1, read as the reverse complement.
TTATTAAAAAATAAATGAAATGCAAACACACAGAAATGAAACAAGCATTAGTGAGTAACAAAAAACACTACAAGTTCAGAATCAAATAATGTACACTAGGTTAAATACTTTCATCCCCACTTGTATGTGGAACATCTTCAGAACCATAAAAAAACTTACGTAACAGGAAGAGAGGTTTGTGAATGTGACAATGAGGGAAAGACATTGAAAATGCCAACAAACATTCAGATCTCAGGTACGGTAACTGTTTCCACCCATACAAATTCTAATATATTTAATTATACTGATTGTCCAGTCAACAAAACTTATCACAGTTTGTTTTAAAAGGCTTTTCCTTTGTGCCTGTGAGATGGGCTGATGCGATCTCTGCAAGGTTGTTCACTAGAAATTTAAACCTATGGGTCCATTTTTCAAAACAAGGGGATATCCCAATTGGTGATACTGTATAGAAAAGGAAATGCTAGTACAATCCCCATCCTGCATCTGTATTAAACCCTTTGAGAGACTGTGTAAGAATGACTTGCAGAGAGTAATAACAGACACCAAAAAGAACAAGTTCTTTAACCTGACCAGGGAATAGTCTTGCCTTTCAAGACAATTAGCAGGCAACAAGGAGTTTAGATTTCTGAAACTGGATGGGGGGTAAGTTATAATTTACGTGGTTGACTATATAGGTAAGATGATGTGTTTATTGGGGGAAGCTGACATCTATGAGAAACAGTATCAAAGAATGACATTTTTGTTGCCTACAGAAGATTGATGTTATGTTGGATGAATTTTTATTGAATGATAACATTAAGAACATATGTTCTGTAGTGTTAAATTTGATGTTTCTTGTGGTTCCTGTGATTTTCAGGATAACAAGGTACATTCTGACTTGGGGAATCCACCATTACGACCTAGTGTAGCAGCTAGAGGATCCAAAATGGAACCACTGGCTAAATTTATTGATAAGAAATGGAAACCATGCTATCCTCTTTTAGATATCTGTTGAAGATCTCGGCATTTTTTGGATAGGATGAGAATGATTACTTTGACTGATAATCATTTTTGTAGCCATGAATGTTAGACACTTATTTACAGTTATACCCCATGACTGCTGATTAGAGTGGTTTGAATTGCTTTTAACCCAAAACAACAGGTTCAGTATCAAAAATATACACATATCATTTATGGAAGTTGTTTTAAAATACAACTACATCTACTTTGTGGGAGAATATTTCAAACAACTAAAGGATTTGTCCATTGAGCAGCCTGTGCACCCTTGTTTGTCAATGTGGTACTGTGCTGATGGGAATCTAACTGTGTTTTTCCATATGCCAGTTTTCAGTGCTATATGGGGTACTACAGATTCCTGGATGATGTATTTATTTTATGGGAAGGCTTGAAGGAGTAGCTTTTTGAATTTGTAAATTATCTGGAGGGAACTCAAGCTTCATAAGGTTTAAATATATTATCAATGAGAAGCAAATTAATTTCTTGGATGTGCCCTTAAGAAGAGGAAGAAAACAAGATTATTAGTACTATTTACAGGAAGCCCACTTTCAGTAATTCACTATTAGATTTTTAACAGTGGGCACTATTCTCATCTTAAGAAGTGAGACGTCAATTCATCAAACATTCAAGAGTAATTTAATACTTTTAAGGCAGATGTGTTAAGTTGTATGACATGTTAGTGGAATGAAAGCATCATGTAGATCTTGTAAGCGGACTACAACAGGAAGTAGTGAATTTAAGTGTCGGTTTATGGTTCAATTATAAAAGTGGCTTTGGTTAAGACTTAGCTAAGGACTGAGCCAATAATGAAGGGAAACATTTGCCAGTGCAACAGTTCTTCATTATACTACTGACATTAGAGTCTTAGGGAAGTTATCAATAAACAGTGGAAAAGATTTGAGTATTTAGGGGTACCAGCAAATGTATTAGGAACTTTATACATTGTTTTCAAAAGAAAGGCAAATATAAAAACTTACCTTGAACGCCCACTTGGCCAAGTGGGAAGGGGGACAATGAGCACAAAAAGTTGTGTGGCTTTTGCCCAATGTCAGCTTTTTGATATTCATGAGAAGGTACCCTTGTTATTGTACATTATGGACTGTAGAAACAAGAGACGTTTCAGTTGTAACTCTGCCCAAGTTACCTTGCCAGTGTTGATGTATGTGATGCAATTTACATTGGCAAGACAGAAAAGTCCCCAGTGAAAAGAATTTATCAATATTTGTTTAGTCTAAATAGAAGTGCACTTGCAAGACATTCATGTGTAAGTAATATCTGGCAAAGATTCTTATTTTTGGTGCTAGAACAGGTAGAAATTCCAGAACATGGAGGTGACTGGAAAACATGGTTGGAGAAAAAAAGGAACTTATTTGGCAGATAAGAAACAATGCCATGAACCCACCTGGTTTAAATGATGGGAGGAGTTCTTTAAGTTTAATGCAAATGAGAAATGCTTTAAGATGTCTTTTATGAAAACAAACACATTAGTTATGTATTTGTAGGATTATATTGTACTATATGAATCTTATTTAACATAGGCAATTTTAAATTGATTATCCATTGAAGGATGTTTAATGGGCATACTGAACAGAAGTTTTCCACCAATGAATTTTGCAAATGCTTATCACATGACTACCCAGGTACCAGAAATTCTGATGGGAGTACACCGATTTTAAAAGGTTCTAAAGAAGTCCCAGATGCGAGTGGGTTGAAAAATGCTTAACCTTTTGTGTACTATTTAACTCTGAACTTGTAGAGTTGTTTTGTTACTCACCAATACTTGCTTCATTTGTATGTGTTTGCATTTTATTTATTTTTAATGAAATTGTCAACTCATTATTCCATATGTGGTTGGAGCCTCAATGAATACCTGGACCATGACTGTTTTTTTCATCTATACAGAAGGAACTTTTTATGGATCAGTTAATACAGTAAGAACATACATGCTAAATCAAATATTGTAAACTATCCTCAATGGTCATTATTTTGAATGACTCACAAACAGGAACTACCAGAGGGAGGAAGCTAGAGCAATACAAAAGCAAAGATCTCAGAGAAAGCTAATTTCTGGACCACTGTTTTCTTGAATGAAGATCAACTTTTGAAGTCATATTTGAGGCAGTACTTTTTGGTGAAGATCTGCACTGAATATTGGCAACACAGAAATGTCTGCAAATCAGACAACCCTTAACCATACAGGGGGGTAGTCACTACCCTAATGGGCTTCACTTTGCCTACAGCACATTTGTAAGAGGGTTCTTAGCCAATGGAAGTGTCAGACAGTTTCTCCAACAGTCCACTCGGAATGTGTCTGTTTGGTAAGCCCAAGACTGCCCTACCTATGTGCTATGGAGGTGAACAACTGACTGACTGTCTTCCTAAAACTGTGCAGTCATTTCATGTAACACCTGATGTGCCACTGCACATCTTGGGTAATACTTTCCCTTATTTATTTGCTCATCCTGAAGGTCATCCTGTCTTTGTTAAAGCCAATATATAGTTCCCTACAATGTATATGGGCCTGATGCACTGAGCTCCTACATAAAGAGGTGATGGATACTGGCAAAAAAGTATTTTTTCCAAGAAATAAACTTTTATATCATGAAGGTAACAAGCTAAAAGAGCTGATGGGAAGGTTGTCATCCATGAAGTTCAGATGTCAGGGAGGGTTGCGGGGTTTCAGAGGAGGGTAGATATGCAAAAGCTCTTTAATGGACTACTTGATCATTCATTGCTAGCCCACAATCCTGCCCTCCACAAGACTATGCTAAGCAGAGATAAGTGGGACATGTGCCCTTACTCTCGAACAAATAAGGCCCATATCATATAGCTGTTTAAGATAAGTCAAGATCACCTGTGAACTAACTGAATAATGGGTATATAGTCCAAATTCTACTGAACTGAGAATCCTTTCTACTTAAATGAATAGGCCTGCAGAGTAAAAAGCTTCCTTTCAATCTCAATAACCCTTAAAATCCCAGCTACAGCAGAAGCCAGGCAATGAGGTAGAGATCAGCTGTTCCTCTAACTATGGAAGGTATCTTGTCTTAAAAAAGGGAGTTTGCTATTTCAAATTACCTCCAAACCTAAAACCACAACAAGAAGTGGAATCGGTAGGAATGTCAGGAATGCAAACAATAATCTCTCATGGCATGGCAGCTTTTGCCTCTTGCTTTAGCAAACCAAGCAGAATATAGGATGAGGCACATGTCTTCTAGTAGTAAACAGCTCACAATCTAGAGTGAACCAAATCTAGAAAACTCTGTTTTCAAGAACAGCCTCTGAATCTGCAGATCCAGAATAAGACTGGAGGAGGGGCAGCAGGTCCCCCTGCTTACTGACTTCTCAGGGTGAGAGCCGCTGAGAGAATGATGATCTTAACCAAACACAACCCAGCTCCACCACACAAGTGAGCCCAGTGAACTCATAAAACATTTAAAAAGAAAAAACTTACTGTGACAAATGTAATGGAGTAAAATTAATACATTGCCTTTTATTTTAAAAACAATATTCCCTCCCTCATCAGGTCTACTAATTGCTACAAACATTCTTAAGTATGGTACATCACATAGATTTAAATATATATAAATGAATTAAAGAATGTAGTTGATGTCACATTAGTCAGATAAAATGAACTGCAAGTTGTACATAAATAAGCAAACTAGTGTAAAAAATTACTTTAACTTTCTGTATAGATACTATGATTGTGTGTCCCGTGCTTGTTTTAGCACCACAAAGAGGACTGCTTGTCTGAGAAGATTAGGAACAGCCACAGAAAAGTACAGCTGTGTACACTTACCATAAATGTAGATGTTCGAGTGTATTCACTATTGCAGTCATCACATTTGGGTTATCCCTGCCAGGGTAGCCCTCGGCCAGCCCGAATACCAAAGACTTAGTATTTCTGTGTCAGTTGTTTTCACTTGAGGACTGATGTCAGGTCGTCAGTAATATAAAGTAAGGCAGTCAATGCCATTACATCAGGTTTTCTTGCCCTAACCTGTCAGGAGCCCCCAAGTAGGAGGCCAGGTTCTGGTGGAAGAGCCCCACCAGTGGAAAATAAATACCAATATGTCCCTTGTAAGGAAAGGAGAACAACAAGGAAGAAAGGTAATCAAAGGAGAAAGAGAAAAAAGGGGGATGGTGGGAGGGAAACCAGGACTGCTACAGTGAATACAATCAGACATCTACATTTATGGTAAGTGTACACAACTGTACTATGATCTTTGTGTTTCACTGCTGCAGTCATCACATTTGGGTAGATTCCCAAAGCTGAGGAAATGGGTGGAGGCAGTCAAGGAAGCTAGGGGCTGGTTAGGATGCTCTGCAAGACTGCAGAGGCAAACCCTGCTCTGGATTTGGAGAAGAGAGGCAGGTGGTAATGCTTGGTGAAAGTGTGAACAAATGTCCAGGTGGCAGCCTCCAGGATGTCCCTGGTGGGGACTCCTCTGAGGAAAGCTGCAGAGGTGGAGGCTGCTCTGGTGGAGTGTGTCCTGACTCACTTAGGGGGAGGCTTTCCATGCTGTTTGTAGCAGAAATTGATGCAGTGTGTTATCCATTTGGATATGGTTTGTTTGGAGATGGCTTTGCCTTCTGCTCCTGTAGCAAAGCTAACCAGTAATTGATCAGACATTCTGAAGGATTTAGTCCTGTCTAGATAGAATCTGAGCTGTCTGTGCACATCTAGAGAGTGAGGAATCCTTTCCCCCTTGTTCTGGAGATTAGGAAAAAAGGTGGGCAAATGAATGGCTTGGTTGAGAGCCACACTGGACACCACCTTGGGTATGAAGGATGGGTTAGTTCTGAGGGATACCCTGTCTGCATGGAAAATTATGAAGGGTTCCACAGCCATGAGTGCTTGCAGCTCAGAGACTCTTCTGGCTAAAGTGATGGCCAGAAGGAATGCTGTCTTCAAGGAGAGAAATTTTAGCTCTGCAGAAAAAGCTGGTTCGAAAGGGGGCATGGTGAACTTTTCCAATACAAACTTAAGGTCCCAAGTTGGTGTTGGTGCCCTTCTGGGTGGCCTCAAGTTGCTAGCCCCTCTTAGGAACTGTTTGATCAAAAGGTGTGAGAAAAGGTGCTGCTTAGTGGGAAAATGAGCAGAAATACCAGAGGCATGAATTTTTATAGAGGAGAAAGAGAGGGCACTGTGTAGTAGGTCAGCTAAGTAATCTAGGATGTGATGGAGGGAGGGCTGTGGCGTATTGGCTCCCTTAGCCTGGATCCAGGTGCAGAACCTTTTCCATTCATCAGCATAAGACTTTCTGGTGCTAGGGTGTCTGGCCTCACAGATAACATCCAGAACCTGTTTACTGAGGCTGGCAGATTGGTATGGGGTTAGGGAATAAGCCAAGCAGCCAGAATTAGTGTCTGCAATTGGCGATGCATGAATTCCCTTTCCTTCTGGGACAGGAGGTGTAGATCTGAGGAAGATGCCATGGAGGCAGTGGGGACAGGCTCCACAGCAAGGGGTACCAGTGTTGTCAGGGCCAGTCTGGAGCTATAAGAATGGTCCTTGGTTTTTCCTCCCTTATTTTGAGCAGTACCCTGGGGATGAGAGGTAGGGGAGGAAAGGCATAGACTGATAGATTGACCCAGGGGAAGGACAGGGCATCCACTTTCCAAACCATGCAGTGATGCTCTCTGGTGCAGAATTTGCTGAGCTGATGGTTGGTGTGGGAGGCAAAGAGGTTGACCTTCGGGGTTCCCCATTTCTGAGTTATTAGGGTGAAGGTACTTCTGTTGAGTTGCCACTCGTGTGGGTCCAGAAGATTTCTGCGTAATTGGTTGGCCAGAGAGTTGAGAGAGCCTAATAGGAATTGTGTAAACAGGTGTAGTTCCATGGCAGAGGCTGTGTGCCAAAGGGTAATGGCCAGCCTGCATAGAGGGTAGGAGTGAGTTCCTCCCTGCTTGTTGATGTACCACATCACAGTGGTGTTGTCTGTTTTGATCAGGAGTACCCCTGGAGAAAGAAGGGGCTTGAAAGCTATCAAGGCATGCTGCACAAACATCATCTCTTTTTGATTGATGTGCAGAGGGATTTGCTGTGGGCTCCATTGGCCCTGTATGCACCTGCCATCCAGGTGTGCACCCCAAGCATAGTCTGATGCATCTGTGGTGAGGTTCTGGGTGGGGAGAAAGGCAGTCCTTTGTTGAGGGAGCATGCTGCTACCCACCAAAGAATATCTTTTCTGAGGCAAGGAATTATAGGTAGAAGAGTTTCCGGGTCCTGAGTGCTGACACCAAAAGCTCAGGTCCTGAGAGTGCTGACACCAAAAGCTCTTTAGGTACCACTGAAGTTTCCTCATATGCAGTCTGGCATATGGAATGAGTAGTATGCAAGATGCCATGAACCCCAGAGCTTGCAGGATCTTCCTTGCAGATAGCTGGGGCCTGGTGGCTAATTGAGAGAAGTAGGCTGTCAGGAAAATGTGTTTCTCTGGTATAAGGCATGCCATCTGGGATGCTGTGTCCAGACTTGCTCTCAGGAAGATTATCCTTTGGGTAGGCACCTGTTTGGATTTCTTTTCATTGACTGTGTACCCTAGGGAGGTTAGGAAGGTATTTCATCTAAGTATGGGTAAATCTAAATATTTCTTGGTCTGCAAAAGACAATGGTTGGAGCCAAATATTTTTGATAACTCTGGGAGCAATAAATAAGCCAAAGAGAAGCACAGAGAACTGAAAGTGTTGAGAGCCTGCCCTGAAGTGGATATATTTCCTGCATTATTCCTGGATAGGAATGTGGAGGTAGGCTTCTTTTAGATCTAGGGTGGCTAGCCAAGCATCCTTGGAGAGCATGGGTAGCAGCTGCTGGAGGGTGAGCATTTTGAATTTTGGGATCATCTGGAAGGTGTTTAGAATGGAGAGATTGAGGTTGGGGCACCAGGTGCCCTCTTTTCTGGGTACCAGAAAAAGTCTGGAGTAGAAACCTTGGACTATCTGTTCTGCAGGAACGTGCTCTACTGCCCTCATAGAGAGCAGGGAAAGGATTTGCTTTTGAGCCTCTGCCCACTGATTTGGTGGTAGATCTGGGAACCCTTTTGGGGTTGAAAGCATGTGGAAGGAAAATTTGTATGCCTGAGACACAATGCTCAGAATCCAGTGGTCCTTGGTAATGGTGGCCCAGGTGCTTGAGTGAAAGGAGAGTTTTCCTCCTAGGGGTAAGTGAAGGTGGCAGGGGGAGGGGGTGGAGGAGGTGAGTCATTGTGAATTCTTACCATAAGGGGGTGGCTTAGAACTCCCTATTTATGAAGTGGAGGTAGTCCACTGCTTAGATCTCAGCATTCCCTGTGGCTCCTTTCTGGGGACTCTGTTTCTATGGGACCTAGGCCGGGCCGGCTTACTGGGAGCAGGAAAGGACCAGTGTTTGGAGGGACAATGCCTGCTAAACCTAGGGGGCTGGACCTGCAAGAAATCCTTAACTGTTTGCATAGATTTTGCTTTTTCTTCCATCTTTTTTAAGACCTCTTCTGCTTAGTGCCAAATAAGTTATTTTTGTGCAAGGGGGTAT